>NC_053498.1:17236284-17471284 GCF_905171775.1 Rana temporaria | reverse complement strand
TAACAAAGAAACAGATAAATGGAATGTAATGCGAACACAAAGCTTTAAAGCGGCAGGAAGATAGATTCTGATATTTACCGTACAACAGAGAGATTATTATCAGTTACGGGAACATACGGAAACACGGAGATTATACTACAACCCCATCTATTCAGGAATTTAGTACCGGCTATGATAGGAGACCGTTATTGCAATAATACAATCAGAGCAGATTTTATAACACCTAATTTTATTAGTAAAATATTAATTAGCATTATCAGCACCTATTATTTTTCACATTGGACTTAAGTATCAACTAAAAACTGGCTATATACACACACACATATATATATATATACACACATACACACACACATATAGATACATACATATATATAGATATATCTATTAAATTATTATTTTACACTAGCAGGCCTACATTGCATTTGTGCTAAAGGCCAAAGATCAACTCAAATGATTATTATCTTGCATTGTATAACCTTGCAGTCTGTTTCTATTGACTTATTCACACTGGGGTTGGTTTACTAAAACTGGAGAGTGCAAAATCCGGTGCAGCTCTGCACAGAAACCAATCAGCTTACAGGTTTCTTTGCCAAAGCTTTAATTGAACACGCTGAAGTTAGAAGCTGATTGGCTACCATGCACAGCTGCACCAGATTTAGCATTCTCCAACCCTAGTAAATCATCCCCACTGTTTCTGTAATAGGACTGGATCCTCCTGTTAATTGATTCTTACACTTTGGGACTGATTTACTAAAACTGGAGAGTGCAAAATCTGGTGCAGCTCTGCATAGGAACCAATCAGCTTTCAGGTTTTATTGTCAAAGCTTAATTGAACAAGCTGAAGTTAGAAGCTAATTGGCTACCATGCACAACGCTCCAGTTTTAGTAAATCTCCCCCTCTGTGTTCAGGAGAGGAACGTCTAGATAAGGCTATGCTTGAGCTGCTTATCCGTCACAAAGCAAATGTGAACAAAGGACCAGCATTTGGGTTCTTCCAAAGGTGGCTAGAGGTTCTTTGACCAACGAACAGTACTGGGGTGATCTCCTGCCTGATGATGCCTGTAGAGATATAGCACCAACCTCACTTGGCGCGGCACCAGTAGACCCTTCCCCCTACTTTTTTTGGGGGTGAGTAACTGATAACAATGATTTTTTTACCTGTCTCTAAGAGGGCCCTCCTACCCCTAACCACCAATTGAAGGGGTTTATTCTCCTACTGACCACCAAAGTAAGAGTGATCTTCACTGACCACCAATGTAAGGGGGCATTACCTAAATGACCAACCACCAATGTACAAATGATCATACTGATCACACTTATGTACAGTTAGTTGAAGATATCATTTAAGATAGCCTTCCCAAGGTCCTGAAAATTATTTGAAGGGTTCTTCCTTGGTAAAGGCTGGGTAAACTATATGGGTTGATAGTAGGCATCACCTCGTACCTTCAGGCCATGGTTCCTAGATTCAGGGTGTCTCTGCTGTACCCCAAAAGTCCCTGAATCTTTCCAAGTAGCTTTTGCATTTTTACTAGATACAAAATACATTGGCAACCAATTGACAGATGCTCAAATTGCATTGTAATATGGCAAATTTGCATAGAACGTCTTGGAGCTCCTAGGGGCAACAGAGGCACATTTAAATACATTACGGCTATGAATACATATTAGAAAGGGCAGCATTTTCAATGTGAAGTTGAGATAAAGGACATGGTGGCATAACCTCGAACTAGTAGGAGGAGACTTCAAGAGTATTATTTTACCAAAATAGTGATGCATGATTGGAACAGACTTCCAACAGAAGTAAATATGAACATACTTGGGTTAAATATAGGCTAATTCAAAAAAATAGAAGACTTGATGGACCACTTGGTCTTTTATCAGCCCTCAGTTTATAGCAGGGATATGCAATTAGCGGACCTCCAGCTGTTGCAAAACTACAAGTCCCATCATGCCTCTGCCTCTGGGTGTCATGCTTGTGGCTGCCAGAGTCTTGCTATGCCTCATGGGACTTGTAGTTCTGCAACAGCTGGAGGTCCGCTAATTGCATATCCCTGGTTTATAGGGTAAGTTGGTAACTGTGGACTCCTAGTATCGGTTAGCCAAAACAATTCTTATGGTTAATTTGCCCTTTTTTTTAGAATACAGGTGCACTTTAAGGTAACAAATGACAAGTATATATCTCCCTGTGTTGGGATGGTTGGGGAGCACCAGAATCCACCAGGTCACCTGCCATAAGGTGACAGCAATGCTCATGCGGTATTCTGCTCAGCCCCTCTACTCCATAATAGAGGAAAGGCTCGGAACTGCATTCAGTGAGGCCTCGTACACACGTCCGAGGAACTCGACGGGCAAAAGACATCGTTTTGCTCGTCGAGTTCCTTGTGAAGCCGCCGAGGATCTCGGCGAGCCGAAATTTCCCATTGAACAACGAGGAAATAGAGAACATGTTCTCTATTTCCTCGCCGAGATCCTCGTCGGCTTCCTCGGCCAAAAGTGTACACCCGCCCGGGTTTCTCGGCAGAATCCAGCTCCGATCGAGTTTCTGGCTGAATTCTGCTGAGAAACTCGGTCGTGTGTACGGGGCCTGAGAGTTTGAAAATCTCTGTGTGCAAAAACAAACGTGGGTCAGCAACAGTCCAATGATGAAAAGTGATGCTTGAATTTCGGAGCACCGCTTTGTACTTCTTGGCCTGTGGATAGTCCCCTTAGAGTCTGCTCATTTGGAAAACTAGAATACTACTGAGAGATGGGCAGCCAGCTGTGGCATAAAAATTAGAGCCATTCAGCAGGTAGGCTGTGCCATTTAGATTGATTTAGGCCTCGTACACACGACCGAGAAACTCGACGGGCGAAACACATCGTTTTGCTCGTCGAGTTCCTTGTGAAGCCGTCGAGAAACTCGACAAGCCAATTATCTCCATTCCCGTCAAGGAAATAGAGAACATGCTCTCTTTTTGGCTCGTCAAGTTTCTCGACAGTTTCCTCGACGAAAATGTACACACGACCGGTTTCCTCGGCAAAAAAATATCTCACAGCAAGTTTCTTGCTGGTTTTTGCCGAGGAACTCGGTCGTGTGTACGAGGCCTTAAAGTGAATATGTGATTTTCTCTCACAGGGCAGACAAAAGGGCTCATTTTAATTTGGCCCTGGCCAGCAGCAGATACAGGGGTTGATTTATTTAAACTGGAGAGTGAAAAATCTGGTGCAGCTGTGCATGGTAGCCAATGAGCTTCTAACTTCAGCTTGTTTAATTAGGCTTTGATAATAAAACCTGGAAGCTGATTGGTTTCTATGCAGAGCTGCTCTAGATTTTGCACGCTCCAGTTTTAGTAAATCAACCCCTCAGTACTTACTTTATTCTCTACCATGTTACTCCATATAAGTTTCACTACTCCAAAGCCCTGCCTAAGCTCAGCAGGGTCATAGCTTACACATGGCTAAATATTTCCCATGTGACAGTGCTGGTTAGTCTAGCTCTGTCACATGGAATGAGTCACATGCTCCTCCATACCTGGAAGTTCCGGGTATTTCCTTCAGCTGCCAAAGCTGAATGGATCGGTGGGGGAGCAAAGGAAATGCTACATATGCTGGTGGTGAGGATAAAGCAAACCTGTCAAAACAGTAACATAGCTTCCTTTGTAAAAAGACACCCTCTTCTGCCAGCCACTGATAACCACCTTCACCATTCTCACACATCACTCTGCTGGAGCCCTCAGTAAATACTCAATCCTTCTGGATATAAAGGAACATATGACCTCCTCCCAGGATGTAGTTAGTGGGCCTGAACAGTATATTGCCAGGCCTGAACACTGTCATGGGGTGAGGAACAGGAAGGTTAGCCCTGTGTAACTGTGAAGTCATCAAGCAAGTAGCCTACACAGAGTTTGGAATGCATTCTCTGATGGATGAATGGAGCAGTGGGGGAAAGAGGGAAAGAGGAGGATCACAGGATGAAGGTTCTTCTTAAAGTGAACCAGTTATTGTGTCCTAAATAACCATGCATGATTTATTCCGACAGAAAAAGTCAGGCGGAGCCTACACATGGTCGGAATTTCTGACCAAAAGCTCACATTTTTTGTTGGAATTTCCGATCGTGTGTATGTGGCATTATACTTACCTGCTCGGTTGCAGTGGATTTGCAGAGAGAAGCCCGGATCTTCCTCTTCTCGGGTCACTCTTCTGTGATCCTGGCCTCTCCATCCTGTTGAGTGCCCCCACAGCAAGCAGCATGCTATTGGGGCACCCGTCCTGAGTCACAGCTCCCTGTGTCCATTCAGACATTAAGCTCCAGCCCGCCACCGCCCCCTCTCTCCCCTGATTGGCTAGCTGACTTTGATTGATTGCGTTGCAGCCAATCTCAGACAGCTAAAACACTCGTGGACATTGCTGGACAGAGAGGGACCTCAGGTAAGTGTTAGGGGGGCTGCTGCACACAGAAGGCATTTTATCTTAATGCATAGAATATATTAAGAAAATAAAAACTTCTGCCTTTACAACTCCTTAAAGATTGACATAATGCACGTTATTGCATGTGCTTTAACACACTGCATAGATGTGCATGGGCCTTGATACTAGTCATGCACCCCAGGCAATAGTCTAGTTTGTTACTGTCACTAACCAGTTTGGTGTGCATGTAAATGTCTATTATACATACTGTATATATTGTCATATGGGAAGCCCAAGATCACCAGCCAGCCGTTGCAGTCTTTATTGTTTTTTTAAAAAAAAGCAAACAAAAAAACAGCTTTCTTCAGCAAAAGTAAAGGCAAACAGTCCATATTCCTGGTATAATTAAGACAACATAATGGCTCACCGCCAGTATACCAGTCCTACACTTGAGTTTAGGGTTTCTGTCTACTTCAGGGGTAATGCAAAAGCCGCAGAAGCTCATTAAACAAAGTTTAAGTCTATACTTCCTCACAGTTGTAAACTACTGCACTCCACCTCACAGACAGGTGCTGACCCCTTCCTGCTCCTATTTCAAGCCTCCCCTACAGGCTTGTTGACCTTTTCAGGACAAGAGTCCCTGTAATCAGGGTTAGAGGCTCTCTCCCACCCAAAGTCTCTATAAGCCTTCAAATTCTGGGTCCTGAATGAAGACTTGCCAGTTCTGAGAGAACTGCAAATCAGTCTTCTACTCTCCAACCGGACTACCTGAAACCCTTCACCCTGCATGCGTGAGTACCCCTGAGAAAAACATCTCTTATCACCCCAGCCCTTAAAGGGACCACAACCCAAATAAACGGGAAAAATACCTGTCTTCCAGGACCTATCCCTCATGTCCTGTACAACAGGAAAGTGAAGTACACAAAGAACACATTTTTTGTCAATAATAGAAAGATAAAGGCTGACTCAGCATTTGCAATAAAGATGACATACAGAATATGGCTTACTTAATAACATAGCAACATAAGATCTTTAAATGTGTAAAAAATACGTCTTTATTGGCGCTAGCAGGCATCTTCTCTTTCTCATTCTCTAATCTGCTATAGAAACAGCGGTAAGCAAAGCAGTTCCTAGAGGCAAAACTAATGTTGGCCATACATGCATTGATCGGTCAAGCGATCAACTGTTCCATCCCGCTGCTTTAACTGATTAGATGTCTGAAATAATAATGCAAGACAAACCAGTTTTGTTCTAATCTCCCTTCCCAGCAGCACATGCTCACCTTTTCACTGCTCCTTCGTCATTCCGCTTAGCTGCCCAGAGTATAAAGAATACCCAGTACCTCAAGGTATGCAAGAGCATGTGACTCATTGACCTTCCACCCATGTAACATTGCCATTGATTGGTCTGGCCCTGCCATATGGCTCAACAGAAAAAGTGATAGTGGAGTGATGGACCAGAGGTCTGAAAACAGGTAGGGCTTGAAATCAAAACTCAGGAGGGAGCTCTCTACACACTGAGGTATCCTCAGTGTGTTCTTCAGAAGAGTCTGAGGCCTCAGACTCTTCAGAAGAGTCTGAGGCCCCTTACACACGACCGAGTTTCTCAGCAGAATTCAGCCAGAAACTCGATCGGAGCCGTATTCTGCCGAGAAACCCGGTCGTGTGTACACTTTTGGCCGAGGAAGCCGACGAGGATCTCGTCGGGCCAAATAGAGAACATGTTCTCTATTTCCTCGTTGTTCAATGGGAAATTTCGGCTCGCCGAGATCCTCGGCGGCTTCACAAGGAACTCGACGAGCAAAACGATGTGTTTTGCCCGTCGAGTTTCTCGGACGTGTGTACGGGGCCTCAGAAGTGTAGAAAGGATGACAACACCAGGGAACTAGTATAAGCCAGCAGGTTTTTATTGAACATAACAGCAAAGTTAAGCCAATGTGCCTCCACTGCAAGGTTAACTACTGATTTAGGTCTGGGAGACATAGAAAAGACCCAATCCTCCACTCTTTCATGCTGCTAGACCAGTCCGCACAGTGTCTTATTGCACTCTAATGATGGCCACTTCCTGTCCTTATAGGAACAACAATAGACCATGCCTATGTATTGTGTTAGAATAGCCATTTAAGGTCTTCATCAGTGGAGCGCATGATACGATGACAACGCAGGAACAGGGGACAGATCATTATCACCCTATAAAAGAAAGTACCTGAACAATACACCTTCGTGTTAGGACCACCAAGTATCATTTTTAAGAGCTGCAGATTTAAACATATTGAAAATGTCTTTTAAAATTACATTAAAACATGTTAAAGCTTATATGAGGTTTTAGTGATTGGGTTTACATATGCTTTAAATATCTGTTCTAATTTTGAATTAGACCACATAACAGACCATCTGCTTGCTATGCTGATATTCTTTATTTAAATTATTAAAGTAAAACCTTGGATTGCGAGCATAATTCGTTCCAGAAACATGCTTGTAATCCAAAGCACTTGTATATCAAAGCAAATTTCCCTATAAGAAATAATGGAAACTCAAATGATTCGTTCCACAACCATTTATTCGTAAGTCCTTCAGTTTATAGTCCATATAAAAAGATTATAGCAATGTGATAGGTTGTGTAACCATAAAATGTCCATCCACAAATGGAAGCCTCCACAAGGGTATTAGAAGCAAAATCCAGAAGGAGCGACAAAGTATAAAAGAGAAGACAACATATTGCTAAGTGTAGCAATATGTTGCTAAATGTTGTACCTTCATTAAATGTAACTATATTGCTACACTTAGAGGCGCCTCTCTTCTCTTTTGTGCTCAGTTGTGACATGACGCTACTTGTATATCAAGACATCGCTTGTATATCAAGTCAAGATGTATTAAAAAAAATTGCTTGTCTTGCAAAATGCTCTCAAACCAAGGTTTTACTGTATAAGTGAACAAATAATAAGAACATTTTTTTAAACTGTTTATGTGACTAGAAGAAGGTTATTGCCCATTTTTTTTATGATGATTTGTACTTAGAAGGGTAGTCTTTTAAGAGCAGATGACAACCATCCCATATGCCAAATAACTACCAGAAGTGCCAGAACAAGGCCCTTTAGCACCCAAGGTGAAAAGGCCAAAGTGCGCCCCATCCAGTACCGGGAGAAATTCATCTAGCGCCCAGGGCAAGGATTTGGAACTGCACCCCCTCCTCCACTTTTAATGCATGCCATAGAATGGGTTTACTGTCCTGTGTCCATTCTCTGTCCCCTCTTGTCCTGCCCACCCCTTGTCCAGGCCCTGGCCCCACCACCCACCGCCTCACAAGCTGCAAACCTACTTCAGTAGCACAGGTTGCAGGTCCTGCCCTTTTTGGTAAAGCACACAAGGTAGCTGCCTCTTCTGCCTACCCCATGGCTCGGCTGTCAGTTCTAATAAAGTTTTTTTAATTGTTTGCAGAGAAATCATTTCCAACAAGCTGGAAGATCATCGTGTTCAACATTTCCCAATCAAATCCGTCTTCAGCAAAAGTTTTTGTATGAAGAATGCAGCATTGTCATTAATGTTCATCAAAAAAGAGTGGCTATACATGACGCAATCCCATCCCCAATCTAAGGGTCCAATACGATGCTCAGCTAGGGATTGTACTGTTTAAATTTCCCCTAGGGGTCAAGTGTTTGCTAAAATCCAAAAACTGGAAGGGTAGAAAAAGGTGTTAACTGCGTAAAGTCCATTCCAGTTGATCAGATGGGTTGAACAAAGAATCCCTACACTACAGAGGATATGCTGTTGGTCTCCCCACCCTTGAGGAGTCATCTGGCTGTTTATGGCTAAGTTGGCAGTAGGACCAGAGGTGTAACTAGAACCTTCAGGGCCCTGATGTAACCATAAATGGCCTCCCTGACCACTGAGGACCTTTCCATCAGTCGTGGGGACCTTCCCTCTGAGCCCAGGGCCCTTACCTCCAGGCCCAGGACCCTCCTCACTGATTTTGTGCCCTTTTCTCCTGTCGTAGGGCCCTTTAGGCTAGGTTCACACTGCTGTGACCCCCAAAGCTGTGAGGCTTGCTTGCGACTGCCTTGTGACTTCTTGATTTAACATCTATGGCACTCAAGTCACACCAAGCAGGGGTCCCCAAACTTTCTAAACAAAGGGCTACTTTACTGTCCTTCAAATTTTAGGGGGGCCGGACTGTGGCTCGTAGGAGTAGAAAACATCCTGGTGTCAGTGGGAGTAAACAGTGTCTCCTCTTTGGTATTGGGGGGTGGGGTAGTGTCACATTATTGGTGTCAGTGAGAAGAATACTGACCCATCATTGGTGTCAGTGGGAAAAATAGTGCCTCACCATTGGTGTCAGTGGGAAGAATGGTGCCCCATCATTAGTGTCAGTTGGATAGAATGGTGTCCCATCATTAGTGTCAGTGGGAGGGAATAGTGACCCATCATTTGTGTCAGTGGGAGGAATAGTCACCCATTATTGGTGTCAGTGGGAGGAACTGTGCCCCACTGTGACTGAGATGGGGGAATAAAAGCAAGCAAAATGGATAAAAGCAAGCAAAGGGCCACATCCGACCCCGGGCGTCAGTTTGGAGACCAATGGTATATAGCATTACTCTGTGCTATGAAAATCTTTAAAAGAAAAATGCCCACACATAGGAAGATCGCCGGAAGCAGCAATTAAAAGGCAGTGAGATCATGTATGCTAAAATGGACCATATACAGAAATTGTAAGATCCAGAGCAAGAAAATAGCGTGCCATAGATGGTGTGGACCCCCCTGGAAAATGGACCGCAGTGCCAAAATTCATAGATATCACTAAGCAACCTACTCCTTTTAGAGATGTGCTGCAAAGTACAGACATTGTACTGCACCACTGCAACAGCTGCTCCATTCTCCCTACGTCAAAAAAGACTCGTGGCACTACATAGAACTGCTCTGCGCAGCGGCGGTGAAAGGGTTAAGGGCTGTGGGCTCTGTGGGCTCTCGGGCTAATCAGATCTTGTCATCTCCCGAGTGAGGACTTGTTTAAACAGAGATTTAGAGCGGGAATCAATAGGAAATTTAAAAATCAATGTGGTAAGTATGAGAAAATCAATGCTCTTTAATCGCCTTGCCGATTCCAAGTCAAAACAATTAGAAGCGAGGAAGTGTTCCACGTGTTCCCAGGGCTTGGAGATTCCATTCTGCGAACCCCAAAAACACGCAACGAGAGGGGGGTTAACCTTAGGTGTGTTGGGGGGGGCTCTCTCTGCAGCGAGGAAGGGAAGGTGGGGGGAGAAGAAAGCAGAAAAAGATGGAAGGAGATTTATTAATGTGGATGTCATGTTGGATCGAGCAACATCACCCGGCATCACAACAGTCTACAGGAGGTGAGCGGCGAAGAATGCCAGCAGGGAATGCACAGGGGTTGTTGTATGATGTGGCAGAAAAGCACGTAATGATAAAGATGGCAAAAGGGGAAATCAAAGAAGCTTTTTTTAATGGCAACAAAGGGCAAAAAGCAACATAGCAGCTCATAGGAACCAATCAGATAGCAGTCTACTGTGCTCAGATCAGTGACAGACAGTTTATGCCTGGATGCTGAAGAATACACCCAGGTAAATGAAAACCCTTCATAACAACCATGAAACAAGAATTAATAGGTGCTATGTGTTAAAGGAGACCTGTATTGAAAGAATATGGAAGCCTCTGTTGATGGCCTTTACTCGGGGCTGTCGCCCATGGGGGATATTGGGGCAGTTGCTTCAGGCAGTACTCATAGATGTGCGGTAGGGGGGTAGCACTGAGGCTGAAGTATCCATAACAGATACACCTCTTTTCAGTACATGTTTCACCCCTGGGATATACAGCGCCCTTGGCAGTTATGGTGCACCATAACAACTAATAATGCAGTACTGTCCAACCGCCTGCGTCCTAGCAACCAATGATGCTGTGGTCTGTCAGCATCAAACCAATGCTGTGGGTGGCACAAACAACCACCACAAGCAGCATGCCTCTCCTGGAAATGCTAGTTGCCTGGTTGTCATGCTGGACACTCCTTGTTCAGTGCATGTTCAGCCTTGTGCATGTTCAGCCCCTGGGCTACACATCATCATTGGTAGTTATGGTGCAGGCAGTGATGCTGTTCTGCCTGACTGCCTGCGCCATAGCAACCCATGATGGGGAAGGGATCACCACTTCAGGTGGATGTGTGGAAATGGCACTCTCCTCAAGGTGGAAGCAGCAGGTGCAGGCTAAGGGCCAGATTCTCAAAAGAGATATGACGGCGTATCTCCAGATACGCCGTTGTATCTCTGAGTCTGGGCGGTCGTATATATGCGCCTGATTCTTAGAATCAGTTACGCATAGATTTCTATTAGATCCGACCAGCGTAAGTCTGTTACGCCGTCGGATCTTAACTGCATATTTACGCTGGCCGCTAGGGGCGTGTACGCTGATTTACGCCTAGAAATATGTAAATCAGCTAGATACGCAAATTCACGAACGTACGCCCGGCCGACGCAGTACAGATATGCCGTTTACGTTAGGCTTTTCCCGGCGTAAAGTTACCCCTGCTATATGGTGGCGTACATGCGGCGTACCAATGTTAAGTATGGACGTCGTTCCCGCGTCGAATTTTGAATATTTTACCTTGTTTGCGTAAGTCGTCCGTGAATGGGGGCTGGACGTCATTTACGTTCACCTCGAAACCAATACGTCCTTGCGGCGTACTTTGGAGCAATGCACACTGGGATATTCCACGGACGGCGCATGCGCCGTTCGTGAAAAACGTCAATCACGTCGGGTCACAAGTTATTTACATAAAACACGCCCCCCTGTTCCAAATTTGAATTAGGCGCGCTTACGCCGGCCTATTTACGCTACGCCGCCGCAACTTACGGAGCAAGTGCTTTGAGAATACAGCACTTGCCCGTCTAAGTTGCAGAGGCGTAACGTAAATCGGATACGTTACGCCCGCACAAAGATACGCTGATCTACGAGAATCTGGCCCTAAGTATATAGCAATGAGAAGAGGAAAGGTCTGGACAGCCTCACTTCAATAAAAACACCTTTATTGTGCAAAACAACAAAAGTACAAACCACAGCAGGGTACAGGAAAAAAAAAACTGATGTGTTTCACACTCTTAACAGTGCTTAGTCATAGCTATGACTAAGCACTGTTGAGATTGTGAAACGCGTCAGATTTTTTAGAGGCTCATATTGCTGAGAAGACAACACGTTATAAAATGCATAGACGTGTGTATGTTTAGGTCCTCTGGCACCAAACATGTCCAGCCCCTACATGGTAAAATCTACCAAATTAAACTTTGCCTTTCTGCAGGAGCTTCCTGTGATAAAGACCGGTCACTGCTGCTCTGTACCTTGTGTAGGGTGACTGGTCTTGTCTCCACCCCCTCCTGTATTTTCCTGCAGGCAGCCTGTAGTGGGTGGAGCTGCTGGGTCCCTCCCACAGCTCTGCTTTCTGAATAGGTTATATACAGCACGGTGATGATGTAACAGCTACTATTACAATGTAATAACTGACGCCGACGTAACACAGAGAGGCAAGCCGAGTATTCACAAAGCACTCGCTCCCTACGTTGCGCCAGCGTAACGTAAATTATTTGGCGTAAGCCCGCCTAATTCAAAGTAGGTGGACGGTGGGCGTGATCCATTTAAATAAACCGTGACCCTATGCAAATGATGGGCCGAACGAACGGCGCATGCGCCGTCCCGTGGACGCTTCCTAGTGCGCATGCTCAGAATCACGTCGGAACGAACGCCTAAGATACGTCGAATCACTGAACGTAACCTACGCCCAGCCCTATTCACGTAGTCCTGCGTAAACGACGCAAAATACGACGGCTGTTCCGTCGTCCATACCTTTGCATGGGATGCGCCTCCTTTAGGTGGAATAACTTTACGCCGGACGTACACCTTACGTAAACGGCGTATATTACTGCGACGGGCGCAAGTACGTTCGTGAATCGGCGTATCTCAGTCATTTGCATATTCGATGCGTAAATCAATGGGAGCGCCCCTTGCGGCCAGCGTAAATATGCACCCAAGATACGACGGCGTAGGAAACTTACGTCGGTCGGATGAAGCCTAATTTCAGGCGTATCTAGTTCTATGGGTACGGTGCATAGATACGCTGCATAAGTGTAAATGTGCGCCGTCGTATCTCCAGATACGTCGGCGTAAGTGTTACGTGAATCCGGGCCTTAATTTAAACGAAAGATTCACCTTTAAACTAATATGCAGCTGCTCAACACAACATCTACACTCCTGCCATTGCTGCCTCTCTTCTCTCTCATAGGACTGACCCACCCGGCACCAGAGGGGATAACACCACTTAACCAAAAGCCCCTTAGTAGGCAAATCACCAGGAAAAATGTGCATAGACCAGCAACTTCTGGTAAACACTCTACGGCTCCCTGCGGATAAAAGCAGGCGATTGACGAATCTGCTGTGTAGTGTCAGCCATACAAGAAATACGCAGGGAGATGTACTGAATCCCAGAATGGTGTGCGGAGTAGAAGAGGAGCTGCCGTCGTTTTCCACACGCCGTGCTGGTGCTTGGCGCTTCATATTTCAGCCATTACACTTTCTCACCTAATCTACCCTCATACAAATGGCCATAATGTAGCAAAAAATAAAAAAAATAAGTAAACAGATTAAAAAGAAAGTGAGACCTTCTGCCAGGGGGGAAATATGGCCGTAATAAATGACCCTTTTAAAAAAAAATGCTGAGTTTTTTGTTTTTGTTTTTTGATCAGAAAAATACTGCTACTTGTCAACCTCATAAAAAAAGAAAATGCCTTATATATCCAACAGTGGGAAGGAATAACTTGTGTGCGTTCCAACAGCAACCAATCAGATGATCCCTTTCATACTGGTGTAACATGGGAGAATGAAAAGAAGAATTGTACTGGCTGTCACCGTCATCTCTTTGGAAATCCTCATACATAACAGTCAGAGGTCACAATTTATCACCGGATCTGAAGGAAAATAATGCTTCTGGTTGCCAAAAGAAACTAGATTGCTCCATTCACTTTTTATATTGCAGGAAATAAATGAAAGCGAGACTGATTGGTTGCTATGTGTTAAAGGAATGCTTTATTTAATCAGAAACATAAAAAAAGCTGCATAAATTTATAGGGGTGAATTTACTAAAGGCAAATAGAATGAGCACTTTGCAAGTGCAGTTGCTCAAGAGCTTAATAAATGAGTTTTTGATTTTACAAACAATACCCAATTACATGCAAGGGAAAAAAAAGGATTTGTGCTTGAATATGATTGGATGATGGTAGTTAGCAGAGCTCTGGCAATTGCACTTGCGGAAGGGGAGGCCTATCCAAAAAGGGTGCGCGGACCCTGCCCCCCCCCCCCCCCATCCATCTGTCCGGCCCCCATGCAGGACACCGGATGCATGAATTCCAATGGGGGTGTTTTTTGAAGCACGTGATTAAAGCCAGAGGCTCGAATAGGCTTCAAAAAAGTATGGGCTCGGGGCGCAGAGCACTGTGAACCAAACCCACCTAGTTGTGTGACAATAGTGGAAAAAAATATATTACCACAGGCCGCCGCTGACTTGCAGAGTTCACAGTCTATTTACCTTTGGTAAATCAGCCCCCTTAGAATCGCCCATCGAAAACCAATCAGATGCTTCTTTTCATTCCCTGCATTGGAAAAATGACAGATACCATCTGGTTTTTACCTGTGGCCAGTATGGAAAACTGGGGTGTTGATATATAGAAGAAGGGAGCAGTCATGTAGGTGAAACTCTAGCCAAATGATTTCATGGCTTGACACCTGCTGAAGTTTTCTGATTCTTCACCGTCCCCGGTTGGTGAGAATACTGCTCCGGGACTTGCTTCAGCTACTCACAGTGGTCCCTGGTAATAATAAGGTGGATGGTCCCTTAGTGGCGGCAGCTTCCCCTCTACCTCCAACCACGACAGATTCTCCAGCTGGCAGAACCGTCACTTCTAGTTGGACTGCAAGCCTCAATCTCAACCCTACGCTGCTCTCTTACTTCTGGATAAGCCCTCAGACAGCCTAGCTGCCAGATGCCCCTGAGATAGCCCTCAGGTCTCTGGCCTAGCATATTGGGGCAATACGACACACGTCCACCCAGACAGCCGCCCAGGTGGCACAGAACCCCCGATCACCTGACCCAAGCCAAATAAATAGGTTCTCCCAGCAGGTCAAGGGATTTCTAGAAAATCCCTGCCCATTGACTGAGATACCCCATATACACCTAATCTGTCCTTGCAATGCCCTTGTCTTATCTAATGTCGCCAGGTACCCGGCCACCTAGCGAGCGACATCTCGCCATCCGCCAACCATCTGCTCCAGACCCTCTCATACTTAAGCGGACACCCTCTATGGACATAGATCAGTTTCTTATATGGGAGGGCGTCATTGACTTCTTTTTTCCAGCACTGAATTGTGGGGGGTAGGGCCTGCACCCAAACACGGGCCACCACCTTTCTCGCCAAGAAGAGCGTCTCATGTAGAAAGGTACACAGGTGTTTATCAGCGTCTAATTCTGGCAGCAGACCGAGCAGGCACATCTTTGGGTCTAGAGTAGCAGGAGAGCCCATCTCGTCGTGCAGGAAGCGTATGACTTGCATCCAGTATGCTTGGATAACTGGGCAGGACCATATAAGATGATAGAAGGAGGCTGGGGTGTGGTCGCAGAGGCGGAACCCTGGATTGTACATGGGTTCGAAACGCGCTATCCTCTGAGGGGTCAGGTATGTCTTGTGTATGATATACAACTGTGTGAGGCGATCTGACAGTTTGGGGGAGACTTTTTTTGCGCCCTCCAAAATTTCATCCCAATCCTCATCCTCCAGGTATGATATTTTTACACAGTTACATTGGTCCAGCTTGGGCACATTGAGCACAATGACATAAACATTCCCCAGTAAACTATTTGTAAAAATTCTTACCCCAGCACTTGCAATTTTCAACTTTCAGAGCTGCTTCTCTGAACTTCCGGTCTTCACAAAAAAAAAAAAAAAGAGTTAACAGTGGACAATGTAGCCTGAAGTCAGTCTGTTAGCTTGAAGAAGAGATAGGGAGGAGGAGCAGGGAAGTGCCTTGCCCTCCTAGGCTATGGGGCTGTGTGTATATATTGTTGCACACAGTGTAGGGCAGGGGTGCCCAACCTTTTGAAGAACGAGGGCCACTTAAGCGACTTAGAAATCAGTCGCAGGCCACAATGAGCGGAGCGGGTGGATGACAGGCTTGTGTCCACTCTGCATATGGAAAAAAGAAAAGAAACACAGCCCACTCTACTCTATTGCCCTCTGATCCAATCAGCCCAGATGGAAGGGACACAAGATCGTTTACATATGCTGCTCCATAAGGATGAATGGAGGGTCAGACCGATCGTGTGAAAGGGGCATACGGCTGCTTTCACACTGATGTGCTGTGGTTTACCCACACCATACCTGTGGCTTTCCTGCGGGTAAGCTGCACTTTGTCATAGAATTATATTATATCCTGCAGGTGTGGTGCACTTTCTGACACTGGACCAAAACCACAGGTAAAAAACAGAAGTCTATGGCTCGGTGCAGGTAACCTACAGGTGCACCACGCTGCACCTGCGGATCAGTTTGAAAGCAGCCCAGTAAACACTGCAGAACAGATATGCCCAATATATACACTGTGATTTTAGTAATATACTTACCTTTAATAAGTCTTCCATTCAGATATCACCGTTCCATTCAGAGGGCTTTGCGGGCCACATGTGGCCCCCGGGCCTCTGGTTGGGCACCCCTGGTGTAGGGAGACACAACTCTAGTCTGCATGCAAGGGTGGCTCTATAGGATGTTGCAAGAGAAAGTAGCCGTCCTGAAACAGGAAACCTGGGGCAGTGGTCATGGCATCAACTTAAACAGGAACATAGGTAAGAATTAAGATAAAGAAGCTGCATACTCAGTAAGTGATTAAATCAACCGCTGAACATGCTTTAAAAGGAGAAGTATGGGGATTTTGTATTTATTTTTGAATCCCACTTATCTAACATCAAACATCGCTGATCGCTCGGCTCTCAGAGCTCCGTGAGCAGAGAGCTGGTGACTGTCAGCTCACTGGAGCGCTGGGCTGTGGAGGGGGCAGAATCAGCTTGCTCAGGCTCTCAGTGGCTTGCTGAGAGGCTGAGCGGAGGACCAGTCTAGGGTTGTGAGTGGATATCGACCATATTGTCATGATTTTTCCCCAGCCAGGACCGGCTCTGTGACGTCAGCTGACAGTGGGCTTCAGCCCGCTGTCTGCTGAAAATGGGTAACAGGAGAGCAGAACAATCTGCCCTCCTGTTATCCACAGAAGTACTTCTCCTTCCAGCATCATGTCAGACAACGATTTATATGTAGTGATCCTTTTCTTTTTTTTAAAAGCAATTTCTTATTAAGGGAACAAATTATTTTCTGCGGAATCGCTAACTCACTAATTTTACAGCAATTTGTAACTCAGTCACTAAGCAATAGAGTCTGAGCAGCATTTCATTTCAGCAACAATCGCTCTTTAATCGCCTCTATGGCTTAGCTAGAAATCACTGAAGGAGAGCAATTTGTAGCAGAGCACACCGACCGAATGCTGTAGCACTAGTTTAGCTTGCAGCAGCGACAGAATGCTGTGTAGTGACAAAACGCCAGCGACTCTAGCGATTAAATCACCAGTTACAAATTGCTATTAATTGCTGACCTTAGTAAATAGCAGCAGCAATTCATCTCCACTACAAAAGCAACCGTCTGACATGGCCCTAAAGCTGGGCACACAGTCTGATTGTACAATCTCTGTCCAATCCCCTTTAAATTTTCCTGCAGCTGTAAAGTGCAAAGCTGGCCATACATGATTCAGTTTTTTCGTTCAGCTGGATGGCTTTGAAGAAAAAAAACTGAACCGTTTCCCCCATCCACACATTCGAGGTGGAGATGGAATTCTCCCCACTGTGCTATTGTATTCTGACAACAGGGAGACTACCACGCTATCACAATACACAGATCAGCGGCTGCAGCTGATCAGGCGGGCAGTTAAACAGAAGTTGTCTATCTTAAAAGTTGATTGGTAGATCGACTTCTGTTCAACTGCAGTGGTCATACAAGGTTCGAAATTGGCAGGTCCCTGCAGAACATGCAGAATTTTGATTCATCTATGGCGCCATTCCCTTTACAGTCCATTCAATGTACTGTACATCCAATCAAGTAATCCCTCTTCTTTATATTCATTGCTAAATTGCACAATTAGATAGTAACAGATGTGGCCCTCCTAATGCATATGTAAAACTAATGACTAATAGCCAGATTCAGGTACGTTTACGCCAGCATATCAGTAGATACGGCGTTGTAACTTTGAATCTACGCTGGCGTTAATTTAAGCGTATTCTGGAAACCAGATACGCTTAAATTAGGCAAAGATACGAGCGGCGTAAGTCTCCTACGCCGTCGTATCTTAGGGTGCAATTTTCCCGCTGGCCACTGGGTGGCGCTTCCGTTGAGTTCGGCGTAGAATATGTAAATGACTAGATACGCCGATTCACGAAGGTACGTGCACCCGGTGCATTTTTTTCACGTCGTTTACGTATGGCTTTTTACGGCGTAAAGTTATTCCTACAAATAGCTGGCCAAGCCAATGTTAAGTATTGCCGTCATTCCCGCGTCGAAATTTGAAAATTTTACGTCGTTTGCATAAGTCGTCCGTGAATGGGGCTGGACGTAATTTACGTTCACGTCGAAACCAATATGTCCTTGCGGCGTACTTTGAAGCAATGCACACTGGGATATGTACATGGACAGCGCATGTGTCGTTTGTAAAAAACGTCAATCACGTCGGGTCACCATTAACATAAAACACGCCCCCCTCCATCCTCATTTGAATTAGGCGCGCTTACGCCGGCCCCATTTACGCTACGCCGCTGTAAGTTAGGAGGCAAGTGCTTTGTGAATACAGTACTTGCCTCTCTGACTTAAGGCGGCATAGCGTAAATACTATACGCTACGCCGCCTTAAATATACGTGCCCCTACCTGAATCTAGCTATAAGACTGCATTCACAGCTCTGCATTTTGAATTGCGGGCAGATTTGCCGCAATTCTGCCTGCAATTTCAAAGCGCAGAGGCGTGAATGACAACTCGCAAAACGCACATTTGAGATGCCATTCATTTGAATTGCACCTAAAATTGCAGTGCTGTTCTGCAGTGAATGTCGCATGATAAAAAAGCAACTGCAATCGCGGCAATCCGCATCGTGGGAAGCATGTCATCCAAAAGTAGCTTCTGAACTTTTTTGGAACGACAAGCTTCACACGATGCGGGTTGCCAAAATGAATGACATCTCAAATGCATCTCAAATGAATGGCATAGGTGTGGATCACTGAACACCACTCGGAGACATGCACCTGCACCCACACGCATGTCAAATTAGGTCCATGCAGCAGCTGCATCCCAATCGACATCAATAGGACTTGCCTGCACAGTGACCCTCCATAGGCGTATGCTTTTGTACGCCCCATTTAAACACACGCTTTTGTTTGGTGTATTTTTCATCTGGTTGAATGAATAGATCATAGACCTAGAGCAAGGGTATCAAACTCAATTTCATTGTGGGCTGCATCAGCATTATGATTGCCCTCAAAAGGGGCGGTTGTATGTGTAAGATTAGATGTCCAGCGCATCCCCTCCCCTTACATTAGATGTCAAGAGCCACCCCACCATCAGAATTTCAGTCTCCCACTCTCCCTTACATCACAGTTCACCCCCCTTATGCTTATACCTTATGCTGCTGCTGGGAAGAAGCTGTATGCATTGCTTAAAAGCAGAAAGTACAGGGTCTGGAGGAGGACCAGAGGAGGGCTGGAGCTCTCCGGCAGCTGCAGAAGAGGTGCGAGGGCCACATGAAATGGACTGGAGGGCCGGATTCGGCCCGCGGGTCTTGTGTTTGACACCTGTGCCCTAGAGGGTTGCATATGAGTCTCTTTATTGTATATGATATCCTTTTTTATGCTTTTCTACTACGTTGTGTTGATATGCACATATCGCTATTATGCTCAAGAATCACTACAACTGATCTTTGTCCAGTTGGAAAGGACAATAGGTTACGGGTCCCGTCTGTCTGAAGGCTTTGGGGACCTGGGGGGGGGGGGGGTCTTTTCTTTTTTTTGTGGGGACAGGTTCGCTACTTGCATGTAGTGCTAGCGCTCCAATGAGCATGGAGGAGCAGAGCAGTAGAGATGCTGACTGACACTGCTCGGGGAGGAGTGAGAACCGAGCCATCGGCGGTGTTCGGGGGGGGACAGCTGCACCATCGGTCTGATGTTGCATCCACCTAGGTAAGTATAAATAGGAAATAAAAATAAAAAACATACTTCTCTTTTAAGAAAAAAGAGGGGGAAAAATGGCACTCGATCGCATCAAAAATGCACAAGGAGAAAATAATCTGGAACACATCTGGACTGTGTTTCTATGGTGTAAACTGGCCCTAAAGCAATTGTAAAATTTAAAGCGGTGGTTCACCCTAAATAACAAGTTTCTACCATAAAATCCAGCATACTAGCGTGAGATACAGTATGCCTTTATTTTATTTTTTTGCGCCGTACTCACAGTTTAATCCCGTAGTTAAGTTTCAGACTCCCCGCGGGGAATGGGCGTTCCTATGCAGAGGGGAACATGATTGACGGTCGGCTATGGCGCGTCACGCTTCCCGAAAATAGCCGGAGTAGGACTCGGCTCTTCACGGTGCTATACGGCGCCTGCACACAGACTAGGAGCTGACTGCGCAGGCGCCGTGAAGAGCCAAGTCCTATTTCGGCTATTTTCGGGAAGCGTGACGCGCCATAGCCGGCTGTCAATAATGTTCCCCTCTGCATAGGAACGCCTACTCCTCGCGGGGAGTCTGAAACTTCACTACGGGATTAAACTGTGAGTACGGCGCAAAAAAATAAAATAAAGGCATACTGTAGCTTGCGCTAGTATGCTGAATGACATGGTAGAATTTTTTTTTTTTTTAGTGTAAACCCCCGCTTTAATTACTCCTGAATAAAAATGATAAAAAAAGAAAATGGTTTTACATCTTGAAAAATGTACCTATATGCGTGCGCAAAAACCGACGCTAGGCACATATAGCTGCGCATAGCAATGCATCTCAACGGGCAAAAAATATGCTGCAGCTGTGGCTCCCAGGTGCCTATTATACTCTGTGTCCAAGGTACGGTGGCGTGCAACAGCCCTAACATGGATGAACTGCACACAATGATCTGCTGCATAGAATTCTAATTAACAACCGCCAATGTATGATTCCAGGATTTCTATACAATATCCATAGTAAATTGGACATGTAGATCTTACAGCTGCTGGCAGTGCTCTTTGAAGCTGCACAGCGGCAGACACGGGGACTTTTTAGTTCACACAAAGCCAGAGAGCCACAGGTTGCCTAGTGCTGGGTGAAAGCATGCAAACAGGTAGCATGGATTAATAGCACTGAGCCATGTTCCATTACAGTAACTGCTTGTAGCCGGGAAGGGTGCTGGAGGAAAGCTCTCGCCCCCTCCTTTCTCTCTCCAGGAAGGTGGATCAATGTCCTTCCACAGACATGTTAAACACACACAAAATCAATGGTGTTTATGTGTCCAGGGAGGGGCAGCTAAGGAGGAATTGATCTGACGGGGACCTAATCACTTTCTCAATAATCCTGACCTGCCGACCTCTGGATTAACCTATTGATAGGCTGCTGTCTGGGCTGCTGGAGAGGGAGAATTAGATGAACTTGGACGTGGCCCTGTGCTGGCAGTGTGCTCCAGAGGAGCCAAGCTGGAATATGTATATGCTGCCCATACCACTACTACTGATTTATGTCCGGTTGGAGAGGACAGGTGGGCACGAGGCATAAGCTTGGTTCATAGGTGTGACCTAGCCGGGGTGCATTTCCAAGTGTCACTTGTAAGACCGTCCATTCCTTTCCATGGGCCGCTCTCCGTGCGAGAAACATGGAAAAGAAGTTCCTGGTGGAATTCTCCATATGTAGATGCGTGGAGGTGTCATTAACAATCAATGGCACCAATATGCATCCGCTAAAGGGCAGCGTGTTTCTGTGCGTGTTGGGAACGTGAGCAAAAGATGTAAAACTAGCCTTAGCCTGTATCTGTTCCATGGGACAGTTGACATGAGTGCACAGTCAGCCTCTGGGGACTATAGGAAATCCTGCCTGCTTATTTAGCGGTTAGAGGCAGCCAGGTAGCTAGCATTTTCAGAAGATGGTCAACAAAAGCAGCCTACGTGTTTCTCCCTGGACAAGTGTTCTTTTAACGCAACAAACCGGTGTCCTACTGTGGCTGATAATGGGTTCTGACATGGGCAATTGGAGTTAAAAAAAAAAACTTGGTCCATGTGTAGCGCCTGTGTACTTTCAGTCCAGGTGCTATCTTAAATTTAGAGGGGGGTGAGAGAGTTACTTTACTCTCATCCAGTTAATTCATGTAAATTAGGCCTCTGCTCTAGCTGGGCTGTGCTGTTGGTTTATTCTGTTTTCCAAAGGTGCTTTTCCAGCCTGGGACGGCAGATGGCAGCAGTGGAGTCCGGGCAGAGGTGCTTCTCTCCAGCAGCCAATCAGAGGGGTTTTTCCCTCGCGGGGCGTGCTGGGGGAGAGTACTTCTTGGGCAGACGCCATTTTTGCGGGCTGTTCTGGTTCCGGGTTCCGGCACCCACCTTCAGGGTGTGCGCACATCACGGGCCCCGGCGATATGGCCTACCAGGCCGGGCGCACGTGCTACGCGGTGTTCCCAGTTCTGGGCCATGTTGGCCCGGAGCAACTGAAGCTGTAAAGGGGCCCCAGTGATCGACTGGGTCCCCAATTTCTGTGAGGAAGATCCCAAGTGAGTTGTGCTGTTCGGTGGGGAGTCAGTCTGAGGTGAGCCCGGAGGCAGGTTATCTAACAGGGCCTAGACAATCTATCGGGGATCGGGGTTGCCGGACACTGAGAAGTTGGATGTTGCAACTTGTCAGTCGGTGACCCAAAAAGCAAGAAAACGACCTGAGGGAGATTCAGGCAATTACATTATTGAAAAGGATTCGCTTCAATATTGACACTCTAGAGTACAGGTGTCAAACACAAGGCCCGCGGGCCGAAAATGGCCCTCCAGGCCATTTCATGTGGCCCTCGCACCTCTTCTGCAGCTGCAGGAGAGCTCCAGCCCTCCTCTGGTCCTCTTCCAGACCCTTACTTTCTGCTTTCAAGCAATGCATCCAGCTTCTTCCCAGCAGCAGCAAAGGGAAAGGGGGTGCACTGTGATGTAAGGGAGAGTGGGGGACTCAACTTCTGATGGTGGGGGGGCTCTTGACATCTAATGTAAGGGGAGGGGATGCGCTGGACATCTAATCTTACAGATACAACCGGCCCTTTTGAGGACAACCATAATGCTGATGCGGCCCATGATGAAATTGAGTTTGACACCCCTGCTCTAGAGTAAGGGGCCTGTGGCAGAGGTTCCATTCCAATTTCCATTTTTCACCCAAGTCTGTGGCAGAGACTTGTTCCTTCTCAAGGTTCCGAGTGATACCGTGGCTGCCAGGTCGGTGTAAGAGGCCTGTCCAGGGACACTATACCCACTCCGACTGGAGTGGCGACGTAAGTCTAAAGTCCCATTGGAAGCAGGATTGTTTCCGTAGTTCTTAGGCCTGAATCTGCAATTCTCCTTTTCACCAACCTTTAATCTATCTACCTCAAGTTCACTGTTTGCCGTGTTGGGCAAGAATAAAAGCACAGAAAAAGACACCTTGCTGTTTGGACATTCCGTCATTGCTCATCATCATCACCATACCCCTAGACGCATCACAGAAGGTAACACACCATCCCTATTCTATCCAGCGGCTCCTGCGGGGGTAGCGCTACACATATAGAAGAGTTTGATCACTTATCGGCTTCTCCTACGTCCTGGAGACTATGAAAATTAGATTCTTCACTTCTTCAGTTCCCAGCTCCACCCACCAGTCCTAACCATTATAAAGGCGGCTGGGGCTAAGTTTACATTTGCATTTGGGGGTAAACATTAGCGGTTGAGAGAAGTCTTTAAAAAGAAAAAAAAATTCCCATATGCAGTGGGGCTGTGCCCGCACTGCATGGGTTAATAATTATTTTTTGTCTACAGGATTGTGGAGCGGAGATATACTTACCTAATCCACCGGCCGCAAGATCGGTTCACATCGCTCCTGCTCCCCCCCCCCCCCATCAAGCAGTCTTGTAAATGGACTGTTCCTGACATCATCATGCCCACAGACTGGTTCTGGATGTGAGGACGGCAGGAACAGCCCACCGCTGGATGTGGGGGAGTACAGTTTTCCGGGGGATCGAAGTACAGTATTCCTTTGCGCCCCTGGACTAAACGAGCAGGTAAAGTGTTACTAAACCCAGACCCTGCATTGACTATATCTGGTCTCCCACAGTACACAGAACATTGAAATGCAATAGTTTTAGTAAATATAAATTGCTAAATACCTTTTCTTTAAATATTAACTATATATATATATATATATTAAATAAGTCTTGTGACTTCTATCAGTGTCTGGTTTAAGTTTGTAGGAGGAGTTTTCATTCTCTCCTGACTATCCTATAAGGCTGCAGGACCCCTGACCCCCTGCCTGGACAGTGCTGATTGGCCCTGTCCTGATCACATGCATTCTCCCAAGAAAAAAAAAACTCTATAGCACCACAAACCAAATTGAGCAGGTGCAGCTTACCCCCAAGGCTCTGCTCTATCAGGAGATGGATTGGAGACTGTGGAAGTATGAAAGGATCAGAGAAGACGGGATCAAACAGCCTTTTTACACAATGCAGAGGATTAAACCCTTAGGTTCCATGGTGAGTATGACAGGCATGCTTTACTGTATATACAGACTGAGTTTACTGTTGTGAGTTTCGTAACACTTTAACCCATGCAGAGCCCCACTGTATGGGAGAATAAAAAAAAATTCATGGAGTTCTGCTTTAACTACTTGCCTACTGGGCACTTTTACCCCCTTCCTGCCCAGGCCAATGTTCAGCTTTCAGCGCTGTCACACTTTGAATGACAATTGTGCAGTTATGCAGCACTGTACCCACTAAAAAGCCCCAAAAAATTGAAAAAAACGTTGTTCATAGTTTGTTATAAAATTTTGCAAACAGGTAATTTTTCTCCTTCACAGATGTGCACTGATGAGGATGCACTGTTGGGCACTGATAGGTGGCACCGATGAGCACTGATAGGCTGTACTGGTGGGCACTGATGAGGCGGCAATGGTGAGCCGGCACTAATAGGCGACACCGATGAGGAGACACTGATGGGCACCGATTGGCAGCACTGGTGAGCACTTATTGGCAGCACTGGTAGGCACATTGGCAGCACTAGTGGGCACTGTTGGGACTGCAATGATTATCAGTGTACGTGTCCCTTTTAGAGGAGCCGGTTATCAGCTCCCTTCTTATGTGGCCTGACAGCATTAGGAAAGGAGTGTCGATATCCGCTGTGATTAGACACAGCTGATCACGTGGTAAACATTCGCTGATTGGCTCTTTATCTCAGTCTTTGATCACCAGTGTCCTTGCACCACGCTGTGAAAAGCGATCCACTGAGGATCTTCATGCAATGCCTTGCCCAGCACCGAAGTAAGAAAAGGCATCATAATAAGCGTATTTGGCTCTACTACATCGCACAGTACTGTCAAGCTAACACTGATGCCTCGTACACACTTACGGGATTTCCGACGGGAAAAGTTCCCGTCGAAAATCCAGAGGGGAAAGCCGAAAACACCCTTGGTTCAGTCTTTCCCCTACACACGGCCGTTTTTACCAACAGGAAAACTGTGATGGAGCTTTGGCCGGGAATCCCGGCCGTGTGTATGCTCCATCGCAGGTTTTTCCCATAGGAAAACTGCCAAAAAACACCGGGCAAAAGTCTGACGATTTTCCCGGCTGGAAAAAAAGAGAACTGGTTCTCTTTTTTTGTCCGGCATTTTTTGGGCAGTTTTCCCGTCCGAAAAACTGCGAGGAGCATACACACGGCCGGGATTCCCGGCCAAAAGCTCTCCTCGCGGTTTTCCCGTCAGGAAAACTGATCGTGTGTACGAGGCATGAGCATTTGTTTTTTAATCCTAAGGCCGCGTACACACGATCGGTCAAAACCGATGAAAGCAGACTGAAGGACCGTTTCATCGGTCCAAACCGATCGTGTGTGGGCCCCATCGGTCAGTTATCCTTCGGTCAAAAAAAAAGAGAACTTGCTTTAAAATTGAACCGATGGACGCCTAACCGATAGGTAAAAACCGATCGTTAGTATGCAAAAGCATCGGTCAAAAAGCCGCGCATCAAGTCGACGCATGCTTGGAAGCATTGAACTTTGTTTTTTCAGCATGTCGTTGTGTTTTACGTCACCGCGTTCTGACACGATAGTTTTTTTAAACGATGGTGTGTAGGCACATCAGACTATCAGTCAGCTTCATCGGTTAACCGATGAAACGGTCCTTCAGTCCGTTTTGACCGATCGTGTGTACGCGGCCTCAGTGTGCTGCTTGATCAACAAGGGGGTTTGTCAATCAATGACCAAGCTGGAAGTGAGTTATTCAACCAGGCTGTACTATCTGGCAGGGGTACCTGACTCACAAGACTGGCTAAACAAATCTTCAAATCCTTTGACAGGTAATACATTTCACATATATCTGTAATTCAACTGTGTATTTAGCTGCTTTGCTTGCTTGCATTTCGGCTTTCAGCTTATTTGCAATGCCAACTTATGTAGGATATTATATTCAGTATATCCTTCTACGATTATATTGCCGCGTACACACCATCACTTTATGTGATGAAAAAAACGAAGTTTTTAAAAACGTCACTTTAAATGACCGTGTGTGGGGGGAAACGTCGTTTTATGTCTTCTGAAAAACGACAACAAAAAATTGAAGCATGCTTCAATTTTATGTGTCGTTTTTCAAAACGTCGTTTTTTACTTCACAGAAATTGACCGTGTGTAGCAAAAAACGTCGTTTAAACACCCGCGCATGCCCAGAAGCTAGTTATGAAGCGAGCTTCAATGGAAAAACGTGAACGTAACCTCGCTTTGCTAGAACATTGTGAGAAAAACGATGGTGTGTAGGAAAATTGAAGTTTCAAAAACGTTGTTTTTTACTTCACAGAAAATTTCGTTTTTTTTTCATCACATAAAGTGATGGTGTGTATGCGGCATATGACTACACAAGTGAGTTTTTTTCACCAGGCAGTGAACAAGACCAATGAAGCAGCAAAAGGGATTTAGCAGGTGCAGCTGTTCCCAGACACAAAGAAAACTGGCAGCTGTACTGCAACTTCCTGCTCCTGCAAGACGCAGGAAGTCTCTGAGTCCGGGCGTTCCTACTTTTCCTCCTTTCCAAAACGAGTCTCACTATGGCAGAATTTACATTTGCTAGGAAGCAGACAGGCCTTTCCATGAGAGGGGGGCTATCTTGCTTTCCAACAGTGTCCTGGCAGCGAGCAAGCAATGAAAGAAGCAATAAAAGTCAATGGGCCTACACTGTCTGTCTGACACAAGGCAAATATTGCAAGTGACACCGCAGGGCAAAGCAAAGCTAATACTTCACTGAGCGCTCATGCATACAATGCTATTCGGCTCAATGCACCCTTTTCTCAGAAGTCAGCAAGGCACTTGGAGAGCAGCAGATAGGTCTGAAGAATGTCCCCTTTGAAAAGCGGTGTGAACGAGGCCTAAACAGCTCACAGAAGTGTAGCAAGGTCTCCGGCCTCCTTCAGTCTAATGAGAACCTCCAGGGCCAGAGAGAGCTGACATCCTTTTGTATGTAGTGGGTTGTGAGGCATAGTGGGTGCAAGGTGGAAGTTGTTGGGCGCCAGACACTTCTTGAATGCAAAAGAGATGTTTATTTCTCTTACAAACCTTTATGGGGAAAAGAGGGTTAGAGCCAGGACACCATTGAGTAGTTGCAAGTTCAATTGGCAGACTCTGAGACTTTAATAGGACAACAGCCATGCAGGGAAATGCCTCCAGCAAGAAGCCACATCTGCACGTGCAGGAATGCTGTCTCCTATGGCAACAGTCTTTAACAGTTCCTAAAACAAAACCTAACAGTTCTTTCACCTTAAAGCGGGAGTTCACCCATAAAACAATTTTTCCCCTTAGATGGATGCTCATTTTGTCTAGGGGAATCGGCTATTTGTTTTAAAATATGAGCTGTACTTACCGTTTTCGAGATGCATCTTCTCCGACGCTTCCGGGTATGGGTCTTCGGGACTGGGTGTTTCTTCTTGATTGACAGTCTTCCCAGATGTTTCCGACGCTCGCATCCATCGCGTCACTAGTACCCGATAGAAGCCGAACGTCGGTGCGGCTCTATACTGCGCCTGCGCACCGATGTTCGGCTTCTTTCGGAAAAACGTGACGCGATGGATGCGACCGTCGGAAGCCTCTCGGAAGACTGTCAATCAAAATAGGAACGCCCAGTCCCGCAGCCCATACCCGGAAGCGGCGGAGAAGATGCATCTCGTAAATGGTAAGCACAGCTCATATTTTAAAACAACTAGCCGATTCCCCTAGACAAAATAAGCATGAAGCTAAGGGTAAAAATTGTTATGTACGGGTGAACCCCCGCTTTAACTACAACTCATTGTAGCTCTTCAGCACACTGAGCTCCCAAGACTTTCTGATTCACTGCCACTGAATCCCTTGTGCTCCTCCAATCTTCACAGTGGTATCTTTCTCAAGCACCACCCCCGCCTTTCTGCTGGGTCCCTAGCTTGGCACTTCCGATACTTCTGAAGCTTCACCCCACTGGCCTGCTCGGTCCCTGTCTTGGCACACAAAGCTGCTCTGCAAGCGTCACCTCTGCTGGGTCCCTGACTTGATCACTGCCTGAAGTTTCCTGATTCTCCATCGTGCCCGTTCGGTGAGACTACTGCTCCGGTACTTGCTTCAGTTACTCACTGTGGTCCTTGGTAATGAGGTGGACGGTCCCTTAGTGGCGACAGGCTGCCCTTTTAGCTCTGACCACGACAGGTTCTCCAGCCAGCAGAACCGCCAATTCTTGTTGGACTGCAAGCCGCAATCCCAACCATGTGCTGCTCTCTTACTTCTGGATAGGCCCTCAGACAACCCAGCAACCATATGCTGCTAGGCCCAATCTCCGGCCTAGAAGCCTTGGGGAAGACACGAACACGCGTCCACCCAGACAGCCGTCCAGGTGGCACAGAACACAGATCACCTGACTCCACCTACATTTATAGGCTCTCCCAGCAGGACAAAGAAGCCAAGAAAACCTTTGCCCATTGGCTGAGATACCCCATATACCCAAACCTGACCTTAAAGCGGATGTGCCACGGGAAAAATATATTAAAAGCCAGCAGCTACAAATACTGCAGCTGCTGACTTTTAATATAAGGACACTTACCTGTCCTGGAGTCCAGCGCCGATCGCAGCAGATGACGAGCCGATCGCTCGTCACCCTGCTGCTCCCCCCTCCATCCTCGGTGAGGGAACCAGGAAGTGAAGCGCTCCGGCTTCACTGCCCGGTTCCCTACGGCGCATGCGCGAGTCGCGCTGCGCCCGCCGATTGGCTCCCGATGTGTGCTGGGAGCCGAGTGTTCCCAGCATACAACGGGGGACGGACGGGAAGGAAGGAAAAAACCCATCCTTTGCCCGTATCGTAGGGCCGGAAGTGGGTGCAGATACCTGTCTGTAGACAGGTATCTGCACCCCCCTCCCCCCTGAAAGGTGTCAAATGTGACACCGGAGGGGGGGAGGGTTCCGATCAGCGGGACTCCACTTTAGAGTGGAGATCCGCTTTAAGTTGCCCTTCTCATATACAGTACCACCAAGTACCCGGCCACCTAGTGGTAGAAGAGAAAAGTGCAATAAGGCCAAACTTAGGAAGAAATCAATAGATCTCTAACAATCAACCAGGATAACTACTCCGGAAAGTAAATTTGTGAGAAGCAACCCTGCCTAAATTCCAGGGGGCTACAGAAGCATGAGAGTCTTCAAGCAGGGAGATTCATACCTAGCTAGCTGGAGACACTTTAAAGGACAAGTGCACTTTAAAACAAAGCGCATCCTCTGCAGCAAGTCTTTAGTGTCCTGGTCGAGGTCGGTGATCTCCCAAGGGAAGAGACATTCAAGACACAGCCCCGTAGTTAGAGTTAGGCCGGCTTATCAGTAGATAAGCCGACCTAACACAGAATCTACGCCGACTTATGTTTAAGTGTATGCTCAAACAGAGATACGCTTAAACATATCTAAGATAGGACGGCTTGCGCCGTCCTATCTTAGATTGCAATATTTCGGATGGCCGCTAGGTGGCACTTCCATTGCGGTCGGCGTAGAATAAGTAAATGAGTAGATACGCCGATTCACAAACGTACGCCCGGCCGACGCAGTACTTTTACACCGTTTACGTTAGAGATAGGCCGCCTAAAGTTAGAGCTTAGCCCTACATGGAATAGTAATGTTAAGTATGGCCGCCGTTCCCGTGTCGAAATTCGAAATTTTTACGTCGTTTGCGTAAGTCGTCCGTGAATCGGGATTTACGTTGTTTACGTCCACGTCAAAATCAATAGGCCCGTGCGGCGTACTTAGCCGCAATGCACACTGGGAAATGTAGGCGCCCGGCGCATACACAGTAAAAAAAAGACTTCAAAAACGTAAGGTCAAGCCTTATTAACATAAAACATGCCCCCCTTACACACATTTGAATTTGGCACCCTTACGCCCGCCCGCTTTAGGCTACGCCGCCGTAACATAGCAGGCAAGTACATTGTGAATCATGTACTTGCCTCGCTAACTTACGGCGGCATAGCTTAAATGCCTTAAGCTACGCCGCCGCAAAGTTGCGGCAACGTACGTCAATCTAGGCACTACTCTGTAGACATAGGCAGCACACTGAAGACTAGCAGTGGGTGTAAACAAATGGAATGCGTGGTTCAGAGGCTGCTACATTCTCTGGTGTAGAAGCCAGGATGCTAAACCTGCAACCAAAAGATACAAATGATCAAATATAGGATAGGATATTATAGGAAATTTTGTCCAGATATGTTCCTGTCCAAATAACATTTCAAGCCCTGATGAAAAGGATTTGAATGTAGCCCTCACACCTCTCCTACAGCTACAGCACCCCCTCTTCTCTGCCCCCTATGCCTAGGTTCACACTGGTGCATGCAAAACAGTGCGTGTGATTGTCACTGGAATTGCACTGCCTTCCTGTGCACATCACATGCAATTTCTGTGCAGTGCGATTTGAGCCATACATTTTGTATGGCTCAGATCGCATCCATAGCAAAATGGCGCAGGATCCTTTTTTTCCTTGCACCGAAATCACATTGCATGGGTGTTCACACCCATGCAATGTGATTCTTGCGATCATACTGCGTTTTGCAATCGGTTTCAGGGTGTCGTTAATCTAACATTGACACCCGCAGCAGATCGCATTGATGCTATGAAATTGCCAAGCATTGCGATGCAATGTAGGGAATTGCAGCGAATCTTATGCGTTTCTGCATCACCTCAGTGTGAACCAGGGCTCCTTGTCTCAGCAGTTGGCAGCAGAGAGAAGCACAGAACTCCTATAGATCCTGTGCTTCTCTGTTCAGCCTCAGCATAACCTCATCTCCACCTCCCCTGGTCTCAGCACTCAGCAGACTCTGGAAGCTGACTCCAGTCCTCCTCTGGTTCTCCTCCAGACCTGGCACTTTCTTCTTATCAGCTATGCCCCTCAGCCTGTTCCAGACAGCAGCAAAGGTAACCCCTCCCTGTGCACTGTGATGTAAGGGAGGGTGGGGAGCTCTTGACTTCTGATTTAAGGTGGGAGGGTGCTCTAGAAATCTAGTCCTAGGCCTTGTACACACGATAGGATAGCCAGAGGACAACGGTCTGAAGGACCGTTGTCTTAGGTTAACCTATGAAGCTGAATGATGGTCCGTCGCGCCTACACACCATCAGTTAAAAAAACAATCGTGTCAGAACGTGGTGACGTAAAACACAACGACGTGCTGAAAAAAACGAAGTTCAATGCTTCCAAGCATGCGTCGACTTGATTCTGAGCATGCGCAGGTTTTTAACCGATGCTTTTGCATACCAACGATCAGTTTTGACCTGTCCATCGGTTAAATTTTAAAGCACGTTCTCAATTTTTTAACCTAAGGTTAACTAACCTATGAGGCCTACACACGATCAGTTTGGACTGATGAAAAGGTCCTTCAGACCGTTGTCCTCTGGCTATCCTATCGTGTGTGCGAGGCCTTACTGGTAAAACCGGCCCTTTTGAAGGCAATCATAATGATGATGAAGCCTCTAATGAAATTGAGTAGGATACCCCTGCCACCGAAATGCATCGGAATAATTTTTTGGCCAACAAAATTTTTCTGGGCTGTAAAAATTGTGTGGTGCTCTTTTTTCCTGTTTACCTTTAATATAATACTTCAAAAAAATCCTAGCAAGGGCCTTGTACTCCAGAGAGAATTACTGCCGCTGAGCACAATTGCAGTTATAAAGGAGAGTTAATGTCAGATTAGATCTAGATCTGTTTGGTTAGAATTTTCCTTGAGTCCATACAAGTTCTATTCCACTTTTTAAGCCCTGATGAAGGGGAAGTGTTATTGCCCCGAAACTTCTGGTTTCTGTGTTTCCACACATTTAGCTGGATTCAGAGACAGTTACGCCGGCGTATCAGTAGATACGCCATCGTAACCTCTGAGCACCGTCCCTTAGTTCCACCCCCACCTCCTAGTGTCACCCCCTTTGGAAAATACAGAACAAAGTATCATTTTGTGGTGCTACATAATTTGCTACATAATTTGTATGGAATTTGTTAATGATAACAAGGAAAACAGTAACATAGTAGATTCCCACAAACAATAGACCCCCTTCCAAGCAACAATAGATCCCCCAGCAGCAATAGACACCCCCTAAAACAACACCTGCCCCCAGCAACGATAGATATCCCAGCACCCAGCATCAATAGACTTCTCGCTCAATAGTAGATCCCTCCCAGCCACAATTGTCATCCTGCAACAATAGATCCCCTCCATAGAAAATAGATACTCCAGCAGCAAGAGGTGCCAGAACTCTCTTATATCAGATGTCCCTATCAGAGTCCCCCTTTGCATCAGGAGTCCCCATCAGAGTCCCGCTTTACATCAGTTTCCCAACAGAGTGTCTCGTTACATCAGGGTCCTCATCAGAGTCCCCCCTTATATCAGTTTTCCCCATCAGAGTGGCCCTTACATCAGGTATTTGAATCAGAGTGCCCCTTCACATCAGGTGTCTCCATCAGAGTGCCAGTCTACATTATGTGTCCGAATCAGAGTGCCCCCTTACATCAGGTGTCTCCATCAGAGTGCCCCCTTACATCAGGTGTCTCCATCAGAGTGCCCCCTTACATCAGGTGTCTCCATCAGAGTGCCCCCTTATATCAGGTGTCTCCATCAGAGTGCCCCCTTACATCAGGTGTCTCCATCAGAGTGCCCCCTTACATCAGGTGTCTCCATCAGAGTGCCCCCTTACACGAATTTTCCCCATTATTGTGCCTAATTACATCAAGTATCTGCATTAGACTTGCTCATGATTCAGTGACCAGGGGGAGGGGTCAACTAAAATATGGTGTGGCACATCCCAGCACACCCCTAGATCCAGCCCTGGTCCTGTGTCACCTCACTGGGCTATGAAAGAGCATTATTACACTATTACTCTGAGCCTCTACACTTCCTGTAAGCTACATAAATGTCCCCCAGTGCCTGAAAACATGTTTTACTGACAACAATGTGCAATTCAATGTAGGATTATTGGCTCACAGTGCCTGACCTCACACTCTTAAGCTGGCCACACACGGCTCAATCTTTTTCATTCAACCAGTGGCCTGAATCAAAAAGAAAAAAAACAGAACCAATTCGCCCATCCACACCTTTGAGGTGGAATGCGTGAAACCTCCCTGCTGTGTCATTGTATTCTCACAGGGGAGGAAACAGCTGGACTCCTCTATTGTCAGCAGGGGCGGACTGACAACTCATGGGGCCCCCGGGCAATAGAAGAGTATGGGGCCCCTCTGGCTTACAGATGGCCACCACGCCAGGAGGTAGTGCAGAGGCGGGCAGCTAAAATCTTGTGATATTCACATTAAAAGCATGTAATTTTCGGACATATCAGGGACAGATCTAAAAAAAACACAGATTTTTACATACTGTCCCTGGTTTTACTGAGCCTGGCAACCCGCATGGGGCCCCCTAGTGGCATGGGGCCCTCGGGCAGTGCCCGAGTGACTCAATGGTCAGTCCGCCCCTGATTGTCAGAATATACTGATCAGCACTGCGGCCTATTGGCGGCAGAGCTGATTGATTCTACTTTTTCCAGCAAGTCTGTTCATAAGCAGTCGATCAGTAGATCAACAGGACAGGACCAGCCATAGATGGATCGAAATTGGAGTAAGCAGCTTGCTATGGGGGTACTCAGCGGGGGGAGGAGCCAGGAGCGCCAGCGGGAGACCCGAGAAAAGGAAGATCACGGCAGTTCTGTGCAAAACCACTGCACAGAGCAGGTAAAGTATATAATATAAAAAAGACAAGAAAGCTTTGCTATCACTATGATTGATCTTAAAGCGGATCTCCACTCTAAAGTGGAGTCCCGCTGATCGGCACCCTCCCCCCCTCCGGTGTCACATTTGACACCTTTCAGGGGGGAGGGGGGTGCAGATACCTGTCTACAGACAGGTATCTGCACCCACTTCCGGCCCTACGATACGGGCAAAGGACGGGTTTTTTCCTTGCTTCCCGTCCGTCCCCCGTTGTATGCTGGGAACACTCGGCTCCCAGCACACAGCGGGAGCCAATCGGCGGGCGCAGCGCGACTCGCGCATGCGCCGTAGGGAACCGGGCAGTGAAGCCGGAGCGCTTCACTTCCTGGTTCCCTCACCGTGGATGGAGGGGGGAGCAGCAGGGTGACGAGCGATCGGCTCGTCATCTGCTGCGATCACCGCTGGACTCCAGGACAGGTAAGTGTCCTTATATTAAAAGTCAGCAGCTGCAGTATTTGTAGCTGCTGGCTTTTAATATATTTGTTTAGTGGCACATCCGCTTTAAGAGGAGTACTGAGGCAGGATGTTGTGAGTATTTTAGGAAGCTATTTAACCACTTAAGAACCGCCTCCTGCACATTTCCGTCGGCAGAATGGCACGGCTGGGCACATGCACGTACAGGTACGTCCTGTGCTAGTACCCAGTCGTGGGTCGCGGGCGCGCGCCCACTAGCCGGTCCGAAGCACCGCGACTGCGGGACCCGATTGCCGCTGGAGTCCCGCGATCGGTCCCCGGAGCTGAAGAACGAGGAGAGCTGTATGTAAACACAGCTTCCCTGTTCTTCACTGTGGCGGCGGCATCAATCAAGTGATCCCTTTTATAGGGATGCACAATCAATGACGTCACACCTACAGCCACACCCTCCTACAGTTGTAAACACACATGAGGTCACACATAACCCCATCAGCGCCCCCTTGTGGCTAACTCCCAAACTGCAATTGTCATTTTCACAGTAAACAATGCATTTTAAATGCATTTTTTGCTGTGAAAATGACAATGGTCCCAAAAATGTGTCAAAATTGTCCGAAGTGTCCGCCATAATGTCGCAGTCACGAAAAAAATCGCTGATCGCCGCCATTAGTAGTAAAAAAAAAAACATAATAATAAAAATGCAATAAAACTATCCCCTTTTTTGTAAACGCTATAAATTTTGCGCAAACCAACCGATAAACGCTTATTGCGATTTTTTTTTACCAAAAATAGGTAGAAGAATACGTATCGGCCTAAACTGAGGAAAAACATTTTTTTTTATATATTTTTGGGGGATATTTATTACAGCAAAAAGTAAAAAATATTTTTTTTTTTTCAAAATTGACGCTCTATTTTTGTTTATAGCGCAAAAAATAAAAACCGCAGAGGTGATCAAATACCACCAAAATAAAGCTCTATTTGTGGGGAAAAAAAGGACGCCAATTTTGTTTGGGAGCCACGTCGCACGACCGCGCAATTGTCTGTTAAAGCGACGCAGTGCCGAATCGCCAAAACCTGTCCGGGTCCTTTAGCTGCATTTTGGTCCGGGTCTTAAGTGGCTAAAGCACCCAGCAGGCCACTCCCACCAGCCATGACCTGTCTGTATTGCATAGATAAGCACAGAGACCTAGCGATGATGTCACTGGGTCTAAAATGACGAATGTAAATTAAAATATATATATATTTTTTTTAAATGTCATCAGCATGTTGATGAGGCAGGATAGAGGGAACCAGGGAAGGCAGAATGTAAGCAGACTAGTCTTCAGCTTAAAACTACACAAACCAGGACTGAGGAGCAAACACAAGAGTCTAGGTTGTCAATGAGAGCGGATACATTGTTCCAGACTTGGATGATGCTTCACATATTTACCTCTAAGGCCCCGTACTCACGACCAAACATGTCTGCTGAAACTGGTCCGCGGACCAGTTTCAGCGGACATGTTCGTTCGTGTGTAGGCAGTAACGTACAGGATTCCAGCAAACAATCGTCGGCCAGACCGTTTTCCAACGAACAACTGTTTCCTGGTCTTGCTTTAAAACAGTCTGCTGGAATCGTGTCCGTCAGACATGTTCGGTCGTCTGTACACAAAAGCAGCGTACAAAAACCCCGCGCATGCTCAGTCCAAATGAGGAGACGGGAGCGCTCGTTCAGGTAAAACTCGCGTTTGTTTGGGATATGGCACATTCGTCATTAGAAACCTTTTATTCTAGCAAGAGAACAATGTCTTAAAAAGGCGCACTAAACCACATTTTCTTGCCTCGTTTTATTAATTCTTCTCTTGCTAGAATAACCCCGTTCTCTTGCTGATGCAATTTCAATAGAGTTGTCCCATACTGAAATGTCACATTTCTTGCTTGTGATGTAATCCTTTAATAATGTTTTCTATGCCAGACGTGTGTTTTGGTTGGTGGTCCTCCATAATTTATAGTAGTCATTTTTGTAAAGGAATGTGCATATTTTATTTTATTTTTTGTTGTTTCTAGTTATGTCACCATTTAAAATATTTTTTTTTTACATGTTTTTTTTTATTTTTTTTTTTTATTTTTTTTTTAATTTTTTTTTTTTGTGTTTCATTAGAGAATATTAAACCATGTTGGCACACCAAATGTCCCCCCCCCCCCAAGGAGTGTGTCCTTTGTAAATTACCCATTGTATATTTATTAAAGGTTTGCTGCCTAATAATCCCCACAGTATAACAAACAATAGACATGTTTTCAAATGAAAGCAAAAAGCCTTTTATTCAGGCAAATGTCATCACAAAAAATAAAAAGAACGGCAGCACTAGAATAGATAGCAAACTATATGCAAACTTGCATTTCCAACATGGTGAAGGATAAACTTCCAAGCCTCAGGAGCCAAACACAAAAATATGAAGCAGCAGCACACAAACAAAGGAACCCAAACTGTGGTAGTACAAACAAGATGTCCTTTATGTGGAAGGAAATGGAAGGCAGAAAATCAACGTTTCCTCCTCTTTCCAGCCTTCCCTCCAGGCAGCCTTCCAGCGGATCTAACACGGGGTCTTGCAGGTGGGGTCGATGTGGCAGCAGGAGGATGGTGTTCCGCAAGCCGGGCCGGGTCACATAGCCCAGTCTCTGGGGTCAGCAGGCCCCTCTGCATCCACCAAAGGACCTGGTTCATCAGGGCCTTTGCCAGTCTTCTCTGGTCCTCCTCCCCTTCATTTAAATCATGGGCCAATGAGGCACTGAAGGCCTCTGTGGGGTTGAGGGGGGCCCTCATGATGGCGCTTGCCTCCTGTATCATGCGGAGGCTTGCCTCCTCCACAGGCCTCAACTGCCTCCTTCGGCCTGATGGCCTCACCTGGGGGGGAGAAGACTGGCTGGTGGTGGTTCTCCTGGCCGGGGGGACCTGCTGCAGGCCACTGGGCCCAGCCTCCTCCTGGCTGCCACTGACCCCGGCCTCCTCCTGGCTGCCACTGACCCCGGCCTCCTCCTGGCTGACAGACACCTGAGGATCTGCCACCTCCTGGCTGATCTCTTCTTCCTGTGTGCAAAAAAAAGGACATTTTTTACAATTTCGCTAAATAAAACCACACTCATTTTCATGTTTTTCGTTTAGTATTTTCTGTTCATTATTACTTGAATACACTCTACTTCTGACCCCTGCAGTTGTCATCTCTGACACCTATTTGTCTGAACACCTTTTTTTTTGCTTTTTCCCAGCTTGGCTTTTTTTTTACAATATCTAATCATTAATCCACCAAGAATTATTTACGCAAGAAATATAGAGGAAACTACTATACCTCCTCATCGAAGGGTGGCAGATCTGCATCTCTGTCAGCCAGGCCCTCTTCCTCCGACTCTGCAGGGCTGTGGTCATCTGGGGAAGGTCCGCTGGAAGGTAGCATGGAGGAAAGGTTGGAAGAAAGACTCGACATCGTTTTCCTGCCTTCCATTTCGTCCCGCAAAAAAGCCATCTGTTTATAATACCACAGTTTGGGTTCCTTTGCTTGTCTTGCTGCTGCTCCCGATTTTTTGCTTTTATTAGCTTTGTATGCTCTCCTGTATGTGCTTCTGAGGTTGGCAAGTTTATCCTTCACCATTTTGGCAGTGCATCCTGGCACCCAAGTTTGCATATAGTTTGCTAGCTCTTCTAGTGCTGCCGCTCGTACCTCTTTATTGCAATATAATGCGTGTTTGGAATTCCACAGGATGGGCGTCTCCTGATATTTTTGGAGTAAGGCCTCTATAGCTTCCTTGGTTTGTAGGAGGTCCATTGAATTGTTAGAAAAATTATATTTCTTTTTGAGTCTAGATTCCAAAAACATAAACCACAGAAAAATAAATATTCAAAAGGATCAGCGTTGACCTTGATCTAATATGTGTCTTCAAATTTATTACCTATATCTAATTACAAACACAGTCTCTCTTGTTTAAACAATGATTGGCAGCTCGGCCGCATTGCTTGTACCAAACATTGATTTGCTAGATGCAGAGCCATTGTTAACATTGCAGTAAATATTTTTAATATAGAAAAATAAACAATGCTTACAAATGACAGTATTCATCTAGGCACTCTTTCATGTGTAAATCTCATGCCCCTGACAATGGATGACATAAAAGACACTTCCTAATGACCTCTGTACAACCAACACTTGAACAATACTTTGCCTGATCTGAATACACCATTCAAAAACTTGTCAATGAGGTACAGCATTGTTCACATCTCTATTTTGTGAGGTGTCCAAAAGCATTTGGATACCAAAATAACATTGTGGTACCCCATAGACAGAATAGCTTAAAAAGGGTGCAACCAACAGCCCAAACCCCCATCCCATGTGTCTACATTTTCAAGGCCTCTGCTGATCACATTTTTAATTTCCTTACCTTCCTGTCTCTCGCTCCTCGTTTCTCACGCTCGCCTAATTACCGCGTAAGATGCGTAATCACGGCGTGCACCTTTTAAACACTCCGCGTATTTATTAAACCCCGCCCTCGTCACCTTTGCGAGGCCCCTAATCAATGAGTTTAGGAAATATGGCGTTAACTGTGTATGTTCTGGATGCGCTCGAAGATTCTCCGCGTAACCGACGTAAACACGTTGTTTGCATTCTCTACACTCCGCGTATGTATTAAACGCCGCCCTCTTCTCCGCCCATGGCGTAAGAATTCATCTTTTCCACGCCCATAATCTCTGTGGGAAAGGAAAGATGGCGATGTCACACGAGCGGGCACGATGCTCTCATGCCACAAGTGAAGGGACAGAGGCAGGGACGTCCCGATCAAGGCAAAGAAGATATAAAGCCACTAATATGCGGTTCCAGGAAATGGTGGAGTTAGTTTACATCATGCGAAAGAAGGACTATGATGGTGAATTAGGGCCATACAAGACCCCTAACCGCCGAAAGGCACATATTATGGACAAGGTGGCGAGGAGAATGCAGAGGATGTTTGGGATCACCAGGTCCAAGGAACAGCTGAGGAAACGATGGTCAGACTTAAAATTGAGGGAGCCACATCAGATGAAGAAAATACTTAAAATTCTGCGTAAAAGTAAGTAAATATATATTGGGGTTGGGGGGGGGGGGGGTGATTGTCTGCAATAATGTGTTGCCATGTATATTTCACCATCTGCCTCCTTGGCCTGCTTGTAATTTTAAAGACATGTTGTCATTTATTTTTTATGACCTAAATACTGACATATTTACAAATAGTGTTCTTAGTAAACAACGTAACATCACATAGTTTCTCAGAAAGGCTCGGTTATTCCAGGAACAACACACCTGGACATGGCTCACTGGCCAAAAACTTTGTTTGTAAACATTGTGTAAAAGCTAGTTCTAGAAAAAAAAATTATGAGAATGGGAAAGGCAAACAGGATTCATTCTAAAAACAGTGGTAATAAAGCAGATGTTTTCACATCTGCAATGCAGAGCACCTGTGTCTCCCCAAATCAAAAATGGGTTTTGGTAGGGTCTCCCAGAAATACAGTTTAGGGGGGACATCCATGTGTGTCACTTTGCTAAAAAGGGGCAGGATCAGAGCTTGCCATATAGAAGTAATTGCAAAATGTAGGTTTGGTGAAAGATAAAAGTAACTAAATGAAAGCATCTTCTAAGCAATGTGTGGGATTTATGCTCTCCAATATCTGTGTGCTGATGAGTCTACATTTTTATTTTTTTATTTCAGGGGAAAGAAGTCGCCAGCATTTGGAGGAGGCAGAGAGGGCCAGACAAGGCCAAAATCTGCCATCTCAACATGTGGAGGAGGAGGAGGATGTGGAAGGAGAAGAGGATGTGGAAGGAGAAGAGGATGTGGAAGGAGAAGAGGATGTGGAAGGAGAGGAGGAAGGAAGAAAGGAGGAAGGAAGAGAGGAGGAAGAAGTAATTTTGGACTTAGAAGTTATAGCAGATGAAGGGCAAGTGGCGGAAGAACAATTTGGCGAATTGAAAGAAGGTGGATTGATGGATGAAGGAGGAGTCCAAGATGATGGGGAAGTGGTGGAAGAAGGAGGAGTGATAGAAGATGATGGGGAGGTGGTGGAAGAAGGAGGAGTGATAGAAGATGTCGAAGAGGTGGAAAGGAGAAGCCCATCAGGTCAGTGTCACCCTAGCTTGATTCAAAAAAACATATGTAGATAGGCCTCATCGAAAAATAATGTTGTAAATGCCATTTTTTTTTTGTTTTTAGGGGAGGAGGATGGTGTGCCAATATTTTCACGTGCAAGTGCTGCTATAATTATTCAGCAGGTAATGGAGTGCAGCACTGAAATGCACAATATGCGTGAAAGGATGGTTGTCATGGAAGAGAATTTAACAAATGTCCTTTTGGAATGCTGCACGGAAATGGACAATATGCGGCAAAGAATGATGGTCATCGAATCTAATTTTAAAAACATTATTGACATGATGGGCCGTGTCAAAGACTGAAACACCCCCCGCCCATCCCCCGCCCCCACAAACATTTTTACAGTTTTAATAATGAATACGCCAAAATTTGAAGATACACACACAGTGTGCCAACATGTGCTATCTGCCATCACAGAATATCTAATGTCTGTGCTTTGTGGGTCCAACCCCCTCCTCCATCCTCAAGTAGTTGAGAGGAAGGGTTTGCTCCCACAGAACACAGACATTGATCACCCATGATGTCAGATAGCACATGTGGCCATTTGTCTGTTGAACCAATGACATTTGGCGAGTTTGCACTGAATGTGTGTATCTTCCAATTTTGGCGTGTTCCAGTGTGAAAGCACACCATGACTGACTGCTGTTGTGAGTTTTTATATTTTTTGAATTGGATTTTGTTACTTTTTGACCATGTTGAACATTTTGGGATACTATAAAGTTTAGACCATAAAGAATAAACAACGCCAAAAAATTTAAAATATATATATATAGAATTATAAATCTCTCTAATCACTGAATTTAGTGAAGTCGAGATTTGACTCCAAAATCTCACCAAAAAATTTACTTTTTGAAAAACACACCAAAAAAAAAAAAAAATGGTTAAAAAAATATTGGTTTTTGTGCATAAAAAATATGCCAAAAATAAAAAATTAAGGCGGTAAACACCCCACCAAAAATAGTCTATATATATATATATATATATATGTAAACAATAAATCTAACTATATTTGATAAACAAAAATGTGAACTTGTTAATAAATGTATAATCTGCATAATATTTTTGGTTGAATTACCTGAAAAAAAAAAAAATAAAAAAAAATTTTGTAGACTCCTAAGTACAAAAGCAGGGAGTAATGAAAAAAATATAAAATAATTTTTGGGGTCATGAACAAGCAAAAATTAAAATACTTGACCTCAAAATTTACAAATGGAGTTGCTTCTTATTTCTAGACTCAATACCCTGTTTGTAGATGAGTGAATACTGTGCAAAATGTGGTTAGTTACTAAAAGTGGAGAAATCAATTATGCATTACAATTGAAGAAGTTAGTTAGAGAACCAGGAAGACAGATAAAAAGAGAAAAAGCATTAATGACAAACAACTGTATAAAGTCCAATGGTCTAATTATTTATTATTTCTGTGAATATTCCTTTCTTTGGGGGGCCGAATTAGAAAGAAATATGATCTGGCATAGCAATGGCCCCCCGACCCATGAAGTACTCAACATATTTGTCGCGTACCTCACGAGCTGATTGGGGGGCCAAGCCAGCGCGACCAGTGTCCAGCCCGGGAAGGGGATCTGAGGGTAGTCTTGCCTCAGAACCGATGTCGGGTAGGTACGTCTGGGAGTGCCTGCGTAAAAAGTTGTGCAAAATGCAGCAGGCAAATACAACGGTGTCCAATTTATATTCCGCCAGATGTATCGATGTCCTGAACAGGCGGAACCGGTTGGTGAGTATCCCAAAGGCATTCTCGACTACCCTCCGAGCCCTGGCCAACCGAAAATTAAACACACTCCTCTCTGAGGTGAGGGTCCTCTGGGGAAAAGGCCGCATGAGGTGAGGACCAAGCCCGAAAGCCTCGTCCGCTAGGAACACAAACGGAAGTCCTTCCACATTCTCTTCATCTGGTGGCAATGCCAGACCACCAGCTTGGAGACGATCATAGAAATCAGTCCGTGCGAACACTCCCCCATCAGACATCCGGCCGTTCTTCCCCACGTCCACATATAGAAACTCATACTGTGCCGACACCACCGCCATCAACACAATACTATGATAACCCTTGTAATTATAATAGTAGGACCCCGAGCGGGGTGGGGGCACAATGCGGACGTGTTTCCCATCTATTGCTCCACCGCAGTTTGGAAAATCCCACCGCTGGGCAAATTGGGAAGCCACAGACTGCCATTCCTGTGGTGTGGAGGGTAGCTGTGGGGACAAACAAAAAAAGAGATTTAGTACTTTGTAACAAAAACATCCTACAAGCATCCTTGTGACAGTTCACAGTATTAAAATTGCATTTGAAAAATGTGCATGGAGAATTTGGGAAATGAAATATATAGGGCCACTTCATTAAGAGACTCCACAGCCCTCTGATGGGGACAATAAAAGTTTGAAGGGGGGGGGGGGGGACACAAAAACCAAAAAGTCCTGTTTTAAAAAATGGCAAGGTGGGTTTGTCCCTAGGATAGCATGCTGGACAGGTTAATATTGGGTAAGGGACAAATATGCAGGTAGGCCAAGAATAAAACATGTAAAGCTGATATCAACATGCATAGGGAGAAAAGGTAACGTTAGTTAACCTCCCTGGCGGTATGATTCTGTCAGAAAAAACATGCTAAAAGCGGTACCATTATTTGCAAGGAAATTTGGCGTTTTATATTGTAGGTCTGTAATTTTTAGAAATAACTCACTTAAATCTGACCAAACAAGCTTCTAATAGGCATCCCGGGTATGACATTTTTTTAAAAACAAAATTATAAATTATAATATAATAAATAATTATAAATAATTATAACAAATAATAATATAATTATAATAAAAATTATTCAATAATGTAATCAAATCAAAATCACTGAAATTTGCTCAGTTGCAGAATTGTTGCTGTCATTATTTTTTTTTTTTTATGACGAATTTCCCCACAAATCGCTATCGCACAATTCTGCAAGTGATTATAATTTATTATCGCTGTTTTTTAGCTGATCTAAAACTATTTTTGACATAAAGGGACACTTTTGGTTGCTATGGACAATCTACAGTTTGCAGGGAGAAAGAAACGTTTTTATTATATAAAATGACATGCATGACACAGGACAGACCACTAGGGACAGGGGGGGTGTGTTTTTTTTTACATACAGTACTGTAATCTATAAGATTACAGTATACTGTATGTAAGGTGTTTGTTTACTTTTTTGAATTTGGCGCCGTTCTCCGTCCCCGTGCGTCGTAACGTCGCAGGGAACGGAGATCGGCGTCACACGGAGGCACTGTGTGAATCGAGCGAGGTCCTGCTCGCTCACACAGCGCGGTGGCATCGCTGGATCCAGGGACAAGGTAAGTAAAACATGCCTGTGGATCTAGCAAGGCAAGCCCGAGTCTGACTCGGGGTTACCGCTCGCAGCAGGAAAATCTAACCCCGAGTCAGACTCGGGAATACCGCCAGGAAGGTTAAACACACAGCATATCTGGGAAATTAAAAATAAAGTTAGTTGGCCACATTATTACAGCCAGGAAACTTACCTTAATATACTCCTCATGCATAACTTTGATGATGGCAGCACACGTGTCCGGTATGATGACCCCAAGCGCCTGCGGAGAGATGCCTGTCGAGAACTTGAGGTCTTGCAGGCTCCTCCCAGTCGCCAGGTACCGCAACGTGGCAATAAGCCTCTGCTCGGCCGTGATGGCTTGGCGCATCACAGTGTCCTGCCTCGTGATATAGGGGGACAGAAGTTCCAGCAGACTGTTGAATACGGGGTCCGTCATGCGGAGAAAATTCCTAAAGTCATTAGGATTATTCTCCTGGAGTTCCCTAAGCAGAGGCATATGAGAAAACTGGTCACGCTGGCGCAACCAATTCTTGGTCCAGAAACGCCTCCGCCCCCTGTTTCTGGCCAAAGTACTGGACAAATGAACATATCCAGCAGCCATCCCATAAACAGCACCAACTCGCGAAAATTGACGCTGCTGCTCCATCATGGCCTCAAACCGGCTGGCTGGTCAGTCAAGAACACACTGAAACAGAAAGCACTCGCAAATCCAGCACTACCTGCGACAAACGCGTGACAAACAGATACGAGCGCACAGGATGCAACTGCTAAAGCAGAAACAACCTGCTAGCCTATAGCCGAATGACAACTACGTTACCGCAAGCACACGCACTGAACCCGTGAATACACGCTGTCAAAGCCTGGAGACCGAGAAGCGCGAATCAGCTCTAACCAAACCTTCACTAACACGAGCAAACCCGTAACTAGCAAAAGAGGAACAGAGGGCGGCGCCATTAAGTTTGGTCTTCCCCTTTATAGTGACGTCGTACGTAGTTTACGTGCATGCGTTCCGGTACGACGGGAATTTGGTCCGCTGGTGTGTACACGCCAGCGGAACCAAACACAAATCAGCCTTGTACGCCGGAAACTGTCGGCCAGACAGTTTCCAGCGCACAGATCCGGTCGTGAGTACAAGGCCTAAGAATAAAGAAATGCAATGCACTGCTTACAACAATTATGAAGGTCATGCTCAACGTTCTCAGCTCAATGAGCTGCAATATAACAGAGAAGTGTGAAGTGAGGAGCACTATTACCTGGCAGGCCTGGGGGTCATGGGTTCATTTCTTACCAGAGTCACATTGTTTGTAAGAGTTCTCTGTTTATGCATAGGTTTACTCTCCAAAGCTGACCTGGTTAAGTGCGGTCCTAGTGTATGACTGTAAAAGAGTGGTAGGCGTTTTACAAAGAAGAGGGCGGCTGCATGGAGTTTGTATGTATTACTTGGCCTTCCTCCCAACAACATGGTCCTTGAGTACAAGGGTAAGCGACATTAAACTACAATCTTCTTGCATGCTAGTGACTCCTGTAAGCAGTCCTATGAATTGTGCAAAGCAGTGCAGACTGTTACTGGTATATGAATGAATTAAACATACAAGCTTAACCCCTTCTCGGCCATCCCCGTGGTACCTTTAATAGGGTCTGTATGCCTGGGAGGGGGGTGGGCGGTAAGGATCGTTGAGACCACTGTGATTGGATGTCGTTCTCTTCATGCCTCCCAAGACCTCCTGTTCTCTAACTCCCTTTACACCTCCTCCAATGCTCACATCCAGGACTTCTCCCGAGCCTCTCAAATACTCTGGAACTCCCTACCCCAATCTGTCCAGCTATCTCCTACTCTGTTCACTTTATGCAATCGCTGAAAACCCTTCTCTTCAGAGAAGTTTATCCCGCCTCCACCTAACAACTTTGTATTTCCACTTTCCCCATCAGATCATCCCCCACAGTTATTACCCTTTGTATCACTTGACCCTCCCTTTTAGATTGTAAGGAATAACGAGCAGGGCTCTCTGATTCCTTCTGTATTGAATTGTATTGTAACTGTACTGTCTGCCCTTGTGTTGTAAAGCGCTGTGCAAACTGTTGGCGCTATACAAATCCTGTATAATAACAGTAGCCAAGTGGTTAGCAGTTCTGGCTTGGAGTACTGGGGTCTTTGGTTTAAATACTAGTGAGGAAACTATTTGCCTGGAGTTTGCATGCTCCCTTTGTGTTTTCATTGGTATCCTCCGAAGGGCATAAGGGCCCTTTCACACGGGGCGGATCAGTAATGATCCGCCTCCTTGTGTCCGTAAGCTCAGCAGGGATCGCTCCGTAGATCCCCGCTGAGCCGTCGGATGACAGGGCGGTCTCCACACACTGTGCAGGGACCGCCCTGTCTTTTCTCCGCTCTCCCCTATGGGGGGATCGGATTAACACGGACCGTGTGTCCGTGTTCATCCGATCCAATCAGCAGACGGAAGAAAAAATAGGACATTCTTCCGTCTGCAAAATCGGATGTTTGCGGAGGCGGTGATTACGGGTGTCAGCGGATGTTTATCTGCTGACACCCGCAATCACATAGGGACCAATGTATGTCCCTTTTTCATCCGCACGTCTGAAAGGGCCCTAAAGGTAGGGTAATTGGCTCTAGTGTGCATCATCATCATTGCAAATGCTTATAGGATCTTAGGCCAGCCTTACACTAAACCATTTTTTTCCATCAGACAGTATTGATGCAAGAATCTCTCCTGCCGGGCCATTGTGTGTGTGTGTGTGTGTGGGGGGGGGGGGGGGGGGGGTGTTGCGAGAGAAGCTGCCCCCGCCGGGAGAAGACAGTGATTATTGCTAGCAGCTATAGCAGCCGTTAATCGCAGGTAAAACCTGGTATGCTGGTTGTAACCAAGTTGATCGATCAACTTGATACATTCAGCCTGCCCATACACAGTATTCGAATCTCGACCGTCTCCGGCTGAACCAGCCCAGATTCTAACGGTGTATGGTCTGCCTTAGGCCCCTTACACACGAGAGGATCGATCCGCTGAAATTTATCCGCGGATCGGTTTCAGCGGATAGATCCGCTGGTGTGTACGATCCAGCGGATATTTATCCGCGGATATATTCCGGGCCGACCGATTTCCAGCGGATAAAAATTTCTTAGCATGCTAAGAAATCTATCCGCTGGAATCGGCTCCAGCGGATCGATCCGGTGGTCTGTACAGACTCACCGGATCGATCCGTCCGAACCCATCCCTCGCATGCGTCGTAATGATTCGACGCATGTGTGGAATTCCTTATATGACAGCGTCGCGCACGTCGCCGCGTCATCATCGCGGCGACAGCGCGACACGTCATCGAAATGGGAATTTGGCGCGGATTTCGATCCGATGGTGTGTACACTCCATCGGATCAAAATCCTCAGAGGATTTATCCGCGGAAACGGTCTGGAGGACCGTATCCGCGGATAAATCCTATCGTGTGTACTAGGCATTAGATTGTTAGCTCCTTGAGGACAGGGACTGATGTGAATGTATGGTCTGTAAAGCGCTGGGTCAATTATCATCACTATACAAATGCATGTAGAGATCTTAGATTGTAAGCTCCTTGAGGACAGGAAATACTGTGAATGTACGGTCTGTAAAGAGCAGTATAGGGTATCATCGTTATGTAAATGCATGTAGAGATTGTAAGCTCCTCAAGGACAGGTAATACTGTGAATGTACATTCTGTAAAGAGCAGTATAAAGTATCATCACTATGTAAATGCCTGTAGGGACCTTAGATTGTAAACTCCTTTAGGACAGGGACTGATATGAATGTATGGTCTGTAAAGAGCAGTATAAAGTATCATCACTATGTAAATGCCTGTAGGGACCTTATATTGTAAACTCCTTTAGGACAGGGACTGATATGGATGTACGGTCTGTAAAGCGCTGTGTAAATTATCATAACTATATAAATGCATGTAGAGATCTTAGATTGTAAGCTCCTTGAGGACTAGTATATATAATATATAAATGTCTGTAACAAACAACACTGCCTGAAGACTTGTGCTTTACATACATACAGTATCATATTATAACAGGACATACATCCTGTGAATAAAAAAAACACAAACACCAATACAAATCTCATTTTTTTTTATATATAAAGTTAAATGCATTTCTATATTTAATACAAATCACTGCCATATAAGCACAGTCTGTACACTTCAGCAGTTATCCTCATTATAGCATACAGGGGTGCTTGTTCTCTGGTTATCAGTTTGGCACCACCTGCAGGCCACTGGCAGTACTGCTGCTGTCACTCCTTTTTAGACAAAGGGACAGTTGCACCGTGGCCTTTGTCCTCTGCCTCCCCTTCCCCCTATAGTCCCGGGGGCCAAAGGGCTTCTGACCCAGCCCACCCCCCTCATGTCATTAGGAGGAATGGGGAGGAGAAACAGCAACGCTGGAAGACAGAAGGAATTAGGCACAGGAGGGATAAAAATTGAATTGGATTTCGGGATACAAGAAAGAAAATAAATAGAGGGGAAAATTAAAAAAGCAGCGTGTACTGACACAGATAAGAACCCGTGATTGTGTGATAGGTGAAAATGCCGTAATGACACAACTATAGTTGTTTTCAGGCCTATAGCAATAAGTGAAGGGCAAAGTGCAGTAAACGGCGCCCGTGAAATGCTGATAACTGTCCTATATACGGCCTGTATAAGGACTCCGCCTAACTCCTGAGACTGGCACATTTCCACATGGACACTGAAAGGTCGTGATGGAAGATGTGGTCATTCAAACCATCGTCAGATGATATATGTGGTTCCTGGACCTCTTTCATTGTCAACTACACAATGTAAACCATTCAGCAGCTACGTCTCCCGCATTTCCCAGACTCGGCCATCGCCTTGGATGACCACATCTGTCGTAGAGAAGACCTTTCAGACACCATGACCTGAACCCCCCCCCCAGGAATCAATCAGAATTCATTATTTACTGATACAGCTTCAAAAAAATTTAATCTGATTAATTTATTAATTTAATGCATTGCTTTGCGTTCATTCACACCAGTCTAAGGGCCAGATCCACAAAGGAGTTACGCTGGCGTATCTATTGATACACCGCGTAACTTCTATTTTGCTCTGGGGTATCTTTGTTTTGTATCCACAAAACAAGATACGCCTGAAGCTGGGCTAGATCCGACTGACGTACCTCTTAGTACGCCGTCGGATCTAAGGTGCATATTTACGCTGGCCGCTAGGTGGCGTTTCCGTCGATTTCCGCGTCGAGTATGCAAATTAGCTAGATACGCCGATCCACGAACGTATGTCCGGCAGGCGCATTTTTTTTACGTCGTTTCCGTAAGGCCTTTTTTCGGCGTATAGTTACCCCTGCTATATGAGGCGTATCCTATGTTAAGTATGGACGTCGTTCCCGCGTCGAATTTTGAACATTTTACGTTGTTTGCGTAAGTCGTTCGCGAATAGGGCTTTGCGTAGAATGACGTTGGCTTGTTGTGGGTTAATTTTGAGCATGCGCCGTTCACAAAAAAACGTCATTTACGTCGGGTCAAGTAAAATTAACATAAAACACGCCCACATCTTTAACATTTGAATTCCGCGCCCTTACGCCGGCAGATTTACGCTATGCCGCCGTAACTTTAGAGGCAAGTGCTTTGTGAATACAGCACTTGCCTCTCAAAGTTGCGGTGGCGTATCGTTAATACGATACGCTACGCCGGACTAAAATTACGATCCGCTACGTGGATCTGGCCCTAAGTCCCTATCTCACGTGTATACAAGCTAATGGCCCGTACTTGCGAACCGAATATCGTAGGAAAAATGTCGTCCGAGGAAGAATCGTACGATAATCGGATCGTTAGTACCGAGCTTTCGAGAGCCGATCATGACAGTTCATCCGATATTATTTTATCGGACAAGCATGAAAAATGTTCTCGTACAATACCAGATCGTACGATTTTCGTTTCGTCAGTACAGTTGTCGTCCAAAAATACAATACAAATACATTACATTACAACACATGACATCACTTATGATTTTTTTTTTTCTGTTGTACGAGAATTTTCGTATTCCTATTTAATATCTACTTGCGACTATTATGCGAAAAAAGCTGTATGATTTTCGGATCGTGTGTACGGGGCATAAGACCTATTAATCTACTAGCATGTCTTTGTTGTGTGGAGGAAAACCTGAGTATCCAGAAGGACAATATTAAAACTACAAAAGGGTCCTGGCCAGGATTGGAACCAAGGACCCCGGTGCTGCAAAGCAGAGATGCTAACAACAAAGTCACTCCGCTGCCATGGATTGGTTGCTGTGGATTACTGCCCTTTGTGGACCACTGCCCTCTGCGCATGACAGTTGATCTTTGTTACTGAATAAGCCCATCTGTGTGTAAGCCAGTAGGCCTAACCAAGCATCCTCTCAATTCAATGGGAACTAGTTATACCGCCGAGGCACGATGCATGCTGTGATCCTCACCGGGGGGGGGGCACAAAGCCAGTAGTCTACAGAGTCAGAGGAGACTGCCGATACAACAACAAATGAGATTGCTATGGGCAGACTGACCGCCTTCATTACACTCCTTCAGTGGTCAGATCTGACCATACATTTTCCTGTTTGAGTGTCTTTTTCACCACTGTTTGCTCAACATCACCAACGAAATGCTAATTATTATTTATTCTGAGTATTTGCTTGCGGAAACTGTCTGATGAGCAGAGAACCAAGGAATTTGGAATCCAGATGACTACAGTATGTTTTTTTTGTTTTTTAAATGTGATTTGCAAAATCACCTACTTCATTAATCTCTCTGCTTATCCCTAGATCCATACATGGAAACAGCAAATGTTGGAAATGGACACAAATTTACTTTATAGGCACCAATTATAAAAATATGAATACGTTTTATTGATACAATGCCCAGGAGGGTTAAATAAAGCCATGCAATTCAACCCACTTGACCATCAAGCTGGAACAGCCGGGAGAGAAGCACTAAAATGAGACCCTCCTGTCATTGATGGAGATTTTTATTCCAACATCATAATGAAATCTTCCTTTTCTTTAAAGCAGTGGTTTTCAAACGGCAGCCCAGGGGCCGGATGAGGCCCTTTGCTTGCCTTTATATGGCCCTCAGGGCACCATTCCTCCCACTGACATCAATGACGAGGCACTATTTCTCTCACAGACACCAACAATGGGGCACTATTCCTCCCACTGAAACCACTAATGGAGCACTATTCCTCCCACTGACACCAACAGTGGGGCATTATTTCTGCCACTAACACTAAGAGCCCTTTCACACTGAGGCACTTTACCGTCGTTTCGCTATTCGGCCGCTATCGGGGAGCTTGTAATCCCCGCTAGCAGCCAAAAAAGGGTTAAAACCGCCCGCAAAGCCCATCTGCAGCAGTGCTTTGTAGGTGGTTCAGTGGCGCTGATTTCAATAGGCAGGGACGCTTAAGAAGCGGTGGATTCATTGCTCCTACAACGCCTCAAAGATACAGCTAGCAGGACTTTTTTTACCGTTCTGCCAGCGCACCGCTCCAGTGTGAAAGCCCTCAGGCTTTCACACTGGAGTGAAAGGAACGGCTCTTTCTGTGCACTTTTCAGGCGCTATTTTTAGTGTTATAGCGCCTGCAAAACGTCTCAGTGTGAAAGGGGTCTAATGATGGGGCACTATTCCTCCCACTGACACCAACAGTGTGGCATTTTGTTCTGCCAGTTAGGCCTTGTACACACGGTCGGACCAAACCGATGAAAACGGACTGAAGTTCAGTTTCATCGGTCCAAACCGACCGTGTGTGGGCCCCATCTGTCCGTTATCCTTCGGTTGAAAACTTTAGAACTTGCTTTAAAATTTAACCGATGGCCGCCTGACCGATCGGTCAAAACCGATGGTTAGTACGCAAAAGCATCGGTTCCAAACCCGGGCATGCTCAGAATCAAGTCGACGCATGCTTGGAAGCATTGAACTTCATTTTTCTCAGCACGTCGTTGTGTTTTATGTCACCGCGTTCTGACCCGATCGGTTTTTGAACTGATAGTGTGTAGGCACATCAGACCATCAGTCAGCTTCATCGGTTAACCGATGAAACTGAACTTCAGTTCGTTTTCATCAGTTTGGACTGATCGTGTGTACAGGGCCTAACACTAATAATGGGGTACCATTCCTCCCACTGACTCCAACAGTAGAGCATTATTTCTGCCACTAACACTAATAATGGGGCACTTTTTCTCCCACTGACACCAATGATGGGGCAGTATTTGTTGCACAGACACCAACAATTGGGAACTATTCCTCCCACTGACACCAATGATGGGGCATCATTCCTCCAACTGACACCAATGATGTGGCACAATTCATCCCACTAACACCAACAGTGGGGCATTATTTCTGCCACTGAAATTTTGGCGACCCTTGCTATGTAGAAAAGGTAATCAAGCTGTTGCCTCCTAAATGCCACCAGCACCAATTGGCCAAACTGCTCATAAGTCTATGCTGAATCCTGAGGGTGCACAATGTGTTCCAGGATTGAGAAGACATCCCACTTCCCATCATTTTTAACGTGACATCGAGAAAGTGCAGGTGGGTCTCCTAACCCAACAATGATTCTTTAGTCCTAGTCTCTGAACACCTGCAGTGATGACTAAATTCAAGCTAAATGCTTATTGCTTAAGGCTGGGTTTCCACCTATGCGAATTGGATGCAGCTTATGCCGCATCTAATTCGCATGACATTTTAAAATACGTTTATTTGAATGAGGCTGGTTCACATATCTGCGGTGCCCCAAAAATGTGTGCGGTCTGGCTCAGGTGCGAATTCAGGCCTATTATCTTCTATGGGCACGCATCTGATTCGCAGATGTGTTCTGTTGTGAACAGGATACAATCTTGACCTGATACTGATGCAATCCTGACCTGATCCTGATCAAAAACTGACGTGAAACTCTTTGCAGGGAAAATAGAGCTGGAATTCGAACCAGACCGGTGTGAACCCAGCCTTATGCCCTGTACACACGATCAGAATTTCCGATAGGATAAAATCTGATGGAATTTTCCATCAGAATTCCGTTCAAGCTGTCTTGCATACACATTGTCAGACCAAATTCCAACCGTCCAAAACGCGGTGACGTAAAAAACACTACGACGAGCTGAGAAAAATGAAGTTTAATGCTTCCGAGCATGCATCGACTAGATTCTGAGCATCCGTGTTTTGTTCTCCGTCGGAGTTCCACACAGACGATCGGAATTTCCATAGGAAAAAAAATTATGTTGTATTTCTACATGGAAAAAAGTCTGATGGGGGCAACACACGGTCGGAATATCCGATGAAAAAATTCCGTCAGACTTTTTTCATCGGAAATTCTGATCGTGTGTACAAGGCATTATGCCGCGTACACACGATCATTTTTCGGGTTGTAAAAAACAACGTTTTTTAAAAATGTAATTTAAAAAGATCCTGTGTGGGCTTCAGAGCATTTTTCGGGTTCTGAAAAACGACCAAAAAAAAATTCGAACATGCTGCATTTTTTCACGACGTTTTAAACAATGTCATTCTTCGGGTTGTAAAAAATGATCGTGTGTGGGCTTTAACAACGTGAAAAACCCGCGCATGCTCAGAAGCAAGTTATGAGACGGGAGCACTCGTTCTGGTAAAACTACCGTTCATAATGGAGTAAGCACATTCATCACGCTGTAACAGACTAAAAAGCGCGGATCGTCTTTTACTAACACAAAATCAGCTAAAGCAGCCCCAAGGGTGGCATCATCCGCATGGAACTTCCCCTTTATAGTGCCGTCGTACGTGTTGTACGTCACCACGCTTTGCTAGAGCATTTTTTTTTTTCACGATCGTGTGTGGGCAACATCGTTTTAATGATGAAGTTGAAATAAAACGTTGTTTTTTTCTAGAGCCTGAAAAACTTCCCTTTTTTACAACCCGAAAAATGATCGTGTGTACGCGGCATTAGACTTTTACTGAGCTCACATATTATACAGAGAACAATAATACTGACCTATTAGAACTGTGTATATGCGATGATGCTGCTCTTGTAAAACACCACTGCAGTTCTGGGCATTCTATACAGCGATATCAGTTTGCCTATAATGTACTAAGGCCATACATGAGTGATAAGAAAAGGCTGGTTAAGTAGCTGTCTACTTTAACGTGAAAGCATATTCTGAACATTAGTGGATAATGGAGTGGTATTTAGCAGGTAGAGGAACCTTTACCCATTAAAAATCTACTTTTTCCCATTATGTTCAGCCTTGCTCTATGTGAATATGATACTAAAACTAAAGAATATATGCAGGTAAAACTCATGTGTGACTCACTGTAACAAATCAAGAATGCCACATTGAAAACGAAAGAGAACCAAAGCTCTTCAATGTAACAACATAACGCTTGTACTTCACTATTCATAGTAAGATAGCATGGCAATGATTTATTAAAGAAGGTCAAGTCTGGAGAGCCTGTTTTTTCCTCTATATAGCCAGTAAGGTTAAAAGGTTAGTCCATCCAACACTAATATTTTAGTTATAAGTAGAATCTATTTGGCTAAACTAGCCACTGTCTTTAAATATTTCACAAAGGGGTTCCACAGAATAGTTCACCCCGTTTCCATGTGCAACGCCCCCTTACTTTCAGTAAAGGCACTACGCTAAAGTTAGTGGGGGAATGAGAGAGATAATTTGCTCTCATTCCGAATTATGTCAAATTTGGCTGTCGCCAAATCTGGATTGTTCTGTGTGCCAGACTGCGTTCTAGGGATGCAGTACCATCCATGGGCGGCAGGTGGCGCCAGAGAGGTCCAGGCGGAGCCGCTTCTTTCTAGCAGCTAATTGGAGGAGTTTTCCCTTGCGGGGCATGCTGGGGACGAGTATTTCTGTGGCGGAAGCTGTTGTTCTTGGTTCTTCGCGGGTTCCTGGTTCCAGGTGCGGCACCCACCTTTAGGGTGTGCGCACATCGCGGCCCCCACCACTATGGCCTACCTGGCCTGGGGTCTATGGCCTACCTGGCCTGGGGTCGCGCGCAACGCAGAGTTCCTGACTCTGGGCCCTCATGGCCTGGAGCAACTGATGCTATCAGGGGCCCCAGTGACTTACTGGGCATCCCAGCTCTACTGAAGAGATCCTAAGCTACGTGCTGTGCGGTGGGGGATCGGCTCAAGGAGAACCCGCAGGCAGGTTGTCTGAGAAGCTTGAACAAACCATCGGGGATCTGGTGACCGGGACATTGACAGGTACACTTCAACTGTCAACCGGTGACCCCATTGTGACTTATTAGGAGGATTCGCTCTGCTGTTCACATTGTCAGCATTGAGCCTGTGGCAGAGGCCTCATCTGGCATCTTAACCTAATTTGATCAGAGCCAAGTCCGTGGCAGGGACTTGTTCCTCCCAGCAACCTTAAAGTGGCACTCCGGCTGCCAGGCTCGTGGCAGGAGTCTGTCCGGGGGCACTTCACCCACTCAGGCTGGAGTGGCGACGAACTGTTTGTACTAATACTGAGAGCAGGATTACTTTCCTTTCATCCAAGCCTTTACCAAAGTTCTTTACTTCATCAACCTTTTCTATCTACCTCAAGTTGATGTTGGTCGTGTTGGGCCGAGAAATAAAGCATACAGAAAACCTTATCTACGAACTGGACATTCGCTTATTGCTCTACTCACTACCTTCACCCCTAAACAACACATAGAGGTAACTCAATACGCCGATCCCAAAACAACCAGCGGCTCCTGAGGGTGTAGCGCTACACATGCTTTTATCATATAGCTCCCTGACTCCTGCTTCCTTCTCCATGATGAAAAATAAATTTGAAATACAACAGAGAAAGAGGGACAATACCCTTCATAACAACAAAAGATAGGCGGAGCCAGGCTGGCCATCAGAGGGGACAGCCCATACACATGTAGGGGGCCCAGGCCCCAACCAGGGCCATCTTTAACACGGGGCAAAAGGGGAAGCTGTCCCAGGCCCAGTCATTGTTGTTGGGCCTATAGCAGCTGCCCCTTGAGCCCACGCCAGGGTTGCCAACTTTCAGTAAACTTACAAACAGTTTGCAAAATCTGTAATTTTTGCATCTGCCCATGAATGTCCATTATGAACATGCAGTCTGCATGTTCATAATGGACAGTCACAGACATGCAAAAATTACTGATTTTACAAACTGTTCAAAAATCTACTGAAAGTTGGCAACCCTGACCCACGCTGCCCACATAGTTGCCACGATTTTTATTAAGCTGTCCCGAGATGGCGAGATGGCACCCTGAGTCATAGAAATAAGAGCTGCAGGTACAGCAGCGGCCCTGTCGGCTCTCTCTTCCTGCTGCTGCCCATTTTTCCCCTACCGCTTTCTCTCTCCTGGCCCTCTCAAACATCTCCCCCCACCACCACAATTCTCCACCCTCGTAGCAGTCTGTCCAATCGCGAGCGCATAGTGTGCCATCTGGACCTGTCCCCTTTGATTAGTCAGGCCAATAGGCTCCAGAGGGATGAGAGATTTGCAGCGGGAAGTTTGAATATGGAGGTGTGATCAGTCGGAGCTGTGTGTCCGGAGAGAGTGAGGTCAGCCCCGGAAACCGAGGAGGGACCTACAGTGAGGTATATTAACCTGGATCAGGGCTGTACTGAGCGCGTAGGTGGGATAGAAGGACTACAGAGGGAGTACACAGCTAGAGAGGACCAACATAGAGGGGGGATGAGACTGGAGGCGTGCCCCGAGCCCACCTTTTTTGAATCTAATTAAAGCCTCAGGCTCTAATCGTGCGCTTAAAAAAAAAAACATTGAAATCCATGCAACCGGCACCCTGCAGGTAGATTAGGTGCCAGGCACATGGATTAGAGGGGAGGTGCCCCTGCGCCCCTAATGGAGTGCTCGTCACTGAAAAGGATATGTGATGGGGACCCTCTCCTCCAGCTGCATGCTACCTTTCAGGTGGGCAGTCAGGGGGGAAAGGAGGGGTTGTAAATTTCGTGGCTAAACCACCTGTTTTTACCATCTATGTAAACAAGGCCTAAGTCAATCAGCCCCTATGGCAGCGCAGAATGCTGTCCATCCAACACTGGAAGCTTCTGGTCAGATGAATACAGCAGAGTGATGACCTCATCAATGTGCTACTTCTTCTTCATTGCCCAATCACAAGCTGGGGCGGGTCCGAGACCAAGCTGTATTGTTCAATCTTTCTGTAGTCTGCAAGAAGGTCACAGGAATTGCATGGCCTGGCTGTGATGTCCGGATCACAACACTGGTTAAATAGAATCACAAATAAGTCAGCAGGTTCAGGACAGCTCTGTACTAAGCCATTTTCCTGGAGCTCAGTGCTAAGACCTGTGCGATTTTGAGAGAAACATTATTCAAACGATTCCTCCTGCAACATACATACGCAGCCAACTGAAATATTGAACAGGATTTTTTTTAACTGCGGCTGATACACTTTTTTCCACATATCTAATTCTTAATCTTAATATAACAGAGTGATTGTATGAAGAACACACATTTCCTGCACCTGGAGATATAGTTTTGATACGATCTGGCACCTTTGCGGGCGTTTTCTTTGGAGGTGCAATTTTTCAGTAGAGAAAGTTGCTACTGGTAATGCAATCACAATTTATTCAAAATACTGTTCAACCGAGGAGTCAGCCATAAGTCTGGCAAGCACAGCCCCGTGTCTATAGGTGTACATCATTTTTTAAATAAAAATCTGATAACTGTTTTTTTTTTTTTCTACCCACGGAACAGACTGGTTGATTAAAGGAGTCCTGTCCTGATAATAATATTAATGTTTATGTTTTTCTTATATGAGGTAGGTGTGGCCCTTATTTCCCTTCAATTCAGGCAAATGTTTAAAGTGTCGGTAAACCCAAATCAAAATAACCAAGGAATAAAATAAATGCACCAACAACGAATTAATAAAAATAAATTGCATTTATTACATTTTTGCATTCAGGCCTGCAGAACATTGGAACAGTGGCCAGTGTATTGTGGGTGCAATGCACAGGTTCCTGCATTGTTTACCCCCCTGCTTTAGGTACATTTGGAGTAGAGATCTTTTGTCAGGCGTACAAAGTGCATGCAGTAATGATCACTGCCATGAATAGCTGTGGCTGCTGACAACCTGTCTTTGAAGTGTAGGGGCTTGATGGCTGCAGCTATCTGCTCACACCTGTCAAAAACAGCAGCAGAAATCAAATTGCTACCACTGCCATTCGCACCATGGCAAAACACCCGTACAAATCTAGACTTTAACTGAACAATGGACTACTAGTGCAGCGATATCACCACCCTGCTGTTGGTGTGATCTGTGAGTCTGTAGGCAGGGGCAGTTTGTGCATTCTCTACTGCAGGTGGCAATTACAGCGGCAGTGCAGATGGGAGAGGAAGTGAGGGGAACTCTGTTTCTCTATGATTTTTTCGGCCACAGGGGGGCTGCTATCTGATTGGATGCTGGTGCCATATAGGACTTTGACAGCCATCTTGAGTCAGACAGAGTTTATTTAAGACTCCAGCTCCCAGGATTGGTGCGCTTAAAGATTAACTAAAGATTGTTATTTAATAAATAAAAAATTAACATGTTATACTTACCTCCACTGTGCAGCTCGTTTTGCACAGAGTGGCCCCAAACCTGGTCTTCTATGATTCATCTGTGGCTGTCTCGGCTCCCCCCGCAAGGACTCAACACCTTCATGCTCGCGTGCTCACATGGTGTTGAGATCTTGCAGGTGCACTGCTGTGATACAGCCGGCGGAATGCATTCAGGTGAAAAAACGTTTACCTTTACAACTCCTTTAATGCGAGTGGCTAGCTTAGGGATAGAACCCACCTCCGGCAGGGACAGACTTTAGAGATAGGGAAAAATTCCTGGAGAAGTAGAGAGTGCAAGGACTATGACTACCTCTTCTAGGAAGCCTCCCCTTTTTGAGTGTGGACCGGCCAAGCTGAATTCCACTCCTTGTGCCAGATGCTATCGGCAGCTTCCAGTCTTCATACTGCTGTTCCACTGCTGTCTCAAATCTAAGTGGCACCGGTCAGGTGTGCTTCCCAGCTGGGCCTGTTTGTACTTGCTGAACTTTTCTACAATATGTTGTTATTACCAAACTTGGACTCTGTGTGTTCACTGCCCACAACACCATGCTGCACCTTGCTCATAAGTCCCTCCGCCATGGTGGAAGATGGGACTTGTAGTCTTCTCATTCACAGATTCCCATAAATGGATGACGCTAAGCAGATACAACCGCAATGGATTCAAATATCAACAGCTAGGAGCACTCCATGATTCAGATACGTGGAGTGAGGGGCTGGGGAATTAGATCATGTTTTATGTTATACCCTATTTATGTGTCCAACATAAAACATGGATGATATCCATGGAATGTCCCTATAAAACTTAACTGTATGTCATTTAATAATAATCTGTTTCATTAGTAAATTACCTGGTAAGCCTACCTGGATCCTCATGTCACCATCCTCATGGGCCCAGGTTGCTTCTCGTTGTAGAGTCATCCAGCACCTCTCCTTATCGGCATACAGACGTACTGGATCCTGTACATTTTAGTACAGTTTTTCTTAACCTTTTAACTCCAAAGGAACCCTGTCAATGATTTTCAGGTCTCAGGGAACCGCTGCTAAGGTTAGTCCATTGGTAGTCATTGAGAAAATGACCCTTACACTGGTGTCATATTTAAAGATTTCTGTTGGGAAGTTCCTCACCATCTCATGACATCTTCATCGTTTTATTTTTTATGGACACTACATTAATTTTTGCTTATATTGTTCACTTTAATTTTGAATTTTGATTTGAATTTCACATTTTGTTGTGGTGCAATTTTTGCCATTACATCCTTTGTGTCACAATATATGGTCACACCCCATTAGGTGTATACAGCCATTGCTTTTTGGCTCACACGTAGCGCTACATTACCATCCACGTTTGTCTGAGTTTTGTCACATTCCTGTGTATCTGCTTCACTCTGGTTTAGGGTTCATTCTTTGTTACACTTATTTTTGTTTTTGGGTAGTTCACATATTTTTTCCCTTTACGTTGTGGCCAGTGGGAAGACTGCTTGTGGTCCGAATGCCTCTGGATCTGCCAAGTGGTGTTGGACCAGGAACTATGCAGGCACCATCACATGGAAGGTCAAGTAGCCTCAACTCAAGGAACCATGGTTGAGAATGGCTGCTCTGGTAGTTAGCCTGTGATTATGCATGCAGCCATATCTCCCAGACCATGCCTAGCTCTAGATTGACAGCAGCATCTGTAGGGAGTATCCCTTTCAATACAGCCAGATTTTACAGCGCAGCAGAGCCTCCAGAGTGGTGTAAGCCATAATTTTAGACTCCTCCCCCACCCTCAGAGCTGGGGGGGGGGGGAGCAGACCTAGCGATTAAACTGACCGCTGAGAAAATAGGAAAAATAAGCCATTTCTTTGTAGTGTACGGGTCAGCTTTGCAATTTTTAATTTCATATATCTTGATTGTGCTAATATTTAAGTTTTGTGTTAATATTTTAGTTTGATATGTCTGTTAATAAGAAGAGTAAGTTGATCCCCTGCTGTGCAGCACTATACCCACAACTGAATGAGTCAAAGGAATAACAAGCGAGCAGCTACATCTGGGAAGCTTTTTTTTAAAAGTACAAAATAATCTGTAAACATTGTGACGTGGAAACCCCTTGTACTAAATATTTCTAAACTAAAGATGCAAAAAATGAAAAATGTGACATGAAAAATAAGCTTGTAAACATAAAAACAAATAGATATAACTGATCAAACACCATTATAGTTTTCTTATAGTTCACCTTTAGGAGCACGTTATATGTTACACCCAAATTTAGGGTGTGATATTTAACATGCCCTATTCACCTGCCTCCTGCCGCCAGAGTCCCCTCTCCCTGTGACAGGGAGTGGGGGGGTTCCTTTCCCTGTACCCATTGTCACATTTTTAAATCGGCTCCACCCGAACAGCCACATCATTCGTTCACAGCAATCTGTGAATGAGAAAACTGCAAGTCCTGTTTTCCATCGCAGCAGACAGCTTTTAGGCTAATAAGCGCCTTCTTAGTTCATTCACAATCCCTGCAGCTTTCAAACTGACAGCCCATATGAAGGTATGGGCAGAAAGCTGAAGGGCTTGTCTGCAGCAGTCTGATTTTGCACCCGCAATCCACTTATCGCAAATGCAATGCTTTTCAGGTTCTTGTAAAAAAGAAAAAAATAGTACATACCGTACATATTTTTTCCTACAAAAATAAGTGCATTTATTATTATTTTTACAAAGGTGAACTCAAATGCCGCGTAGACATGATCGGAATTTCCGATTAAATAAAATCCGATGGAATTTTCCGTCGGAATTCCGATGAAGCTGACTTGCATCAGTCTTGCATACACACTGTCAGACTAAATTCCAACCGTCCAAATAGCGGTGACATAAAACACTATGACGAGTCAAGGAAAATTAATTTCAATGCTTCCGAGCATGCATCGACTTGAGTCTGAGGATGCGTGGGTTTTTTGTCCGTCTGAGTTGCACACAGATGATAGGAATTTCCTATTTTTTTTTCTCCCATCGGAAATAAATAAAACATGTTCTATTTCTAAACACAGACGGGAATTTTTTTCATCGGAAATTCCGATCGTGTGTATGCGGCATAAGCCACAGTGTTCAGAACTTTCTGAAGGTCAATAGGTCCCAACCCACTGTCACTTACCAGCACTTGCTGTCTTCTGTGATTTAGGGTTAGATGCATATTTGAAGGAAGTCAGGTAGAGTCTTAGCATGCCAGCTGTTGGTCCTGTGTTTCAAAAGAAAAATGTATCAATAGAACAAAGAAATAATACATTACTTCAGAAATCTTAAAGTTGACCTAAACCCAAAAGGTTTTGGGTTCGCTATGTTATAGGGAACATCTAGTATTACACGTCTTATACATGTATACAAGTATTAATTGCGTCTAGGTAGCACCCTAAAAATGTTACCTTTGGTGTTAAATACCTTGAACCTCATTGTTGTATATATTTAATGAGATCTAAGGCAATGCTGTTGATTGCTAGTCTCAGGAGATTTAGTGATGTCATTACTACGCTGCTCATGGTTCTTGCTGGAGAGAAAGATGTACCTGAGGCTCTACAGGCAAGAATCTCCCTGCTTCTGCTTCATTCATTCTGTGGATCTTTCTAAACCTCTGTGATTGTTTATTCCTTCATCAGTCATTAGATCACCAGTCATCAGGGGGCTCTCTAATACAAGGAAGCTTTCAGCCCAGCAGTTCTTCTACCAACTTGGCTGCCTCCACACAGTGTGAAACAAGGCTAAAGATGACCATACATTGATCTCTTTTTTTCGATCAGCCAGCGGGCTCAATGTATTTCTCCATTCGCAGTGAGGTGGATGGGGGAATCCTTCCCACTCTGCTATTCTTTTGTGACAGCAGAGACTCCTCCGCTGTCAGAATACACTGATAGGTGATGCAGTCAACTGGCTGCATCGCTGATCAAACAAATATGTTCCAACAAGCCCATTCTTAAAAAGTTGATCATTGAATCGATTTCTCACATAGGGGAACAGCCATTGATGGATCAAAATTCAGTCTATCCCTGCTTGAACAGGCCTAATTTTGATTGCCAGGCCGAAATTTGAATTTTGATGGCCAGCTTATGTTAGTAATGGGGGAAGGATCAGTTAGGCTGGCCACACATGGTTTGAATCTCAGCCGGTTCAGCAGGAACCTTCCCAGATTCTAATTGTTAATGGGCAGGCTGAATGTACCAAGTTGATCGATCGAACAACTTGAGTACAACCAGCTTGCCGGATTCTCTTGCAGTTGCTACAGCCGCCAGCAATAAAGACTGTCTTCTCCCGGCGGGGACGGCTTTCCCCACGCTGGGAGACGACAATGGCCCGGCAGGAGGGATTCACGCATCAACACTGTCTGTGTCTCAACCCGTGGTTGCAGAAAATAAATTTGCTCTGTGTATGGCCGACCTTACAGGGACTCTAGTATACTCAATACTGGTGACTAGCCCTTTATCCTATGCTTGCATTTTTCTGGGCACACTTCCACAGATGGTACAAGTCCTCTTTAACCACTTAAGGACCGCCTCCTGCACATATACGTCGGCAGAATGGCACGGCTGGGCACAAGCACGTACATGTACGTCCTCTTTAAGTGCCCAGCCGTGACCGCAACCGCGGGACCCGATCGCCGCTAGAGTCCCGCGATCGGTCCCCGGAGCTGAAGAACGAGGAGAGCTGTGTGTTTACTGTCGATTAGTAGTAAAAAAAAAAATATTAATAAAAATGCAAAAAAACTATCCCCTATTTTGTAAACACTATACATTTTGTGCAAACCAATCGATAAACGCTTATTGCGATTTTTTTTTACCAAAAATAGGTAGAAGAATACGTATCGGCCTAAACTGAGGGAAAAAAAGCGTTTTTTTTTTATATATATTTTTGGGGGATATTTATTATAGCAAAAAGGAAAAAATATTGCATTTTTTTTTCAAAATTGTCGCTCTATTTTTGTTTATAGCGCAAAAAATTAAAACCGCAGAGGTGATCAAATACCACCAAAAGAAAGCTCTATTTGTGGGAAAAAAAGGACGCCAATTTTGTTTGGGAGCCACGTCGCACGACCGCGCAATTGTCAGTTAAAGCGACACAGTGCCGAATCGCAAAAACTGGCCAGGTCCTTTACCTGCATTTTGGTCCGAGTCTTAGGTGGTTAATATATTTATGAAGACAATAGCTGTACAACCCCAGGAGTTAGAACCTGACCAAATACTGTTACAATTTAAAACAGCCACAAACCATATCCCTGTAATGAGTTTAGAGAATGTACAATCAGTATATAAAACATAAATTTAAAAACACACAGTTACTATGTAACTATGTAACAGTTTTGTATCTGCCCTGCATTCTGTTTCCGCCCCTGTGCAACCAGACAATGGTAATTTCCCCTCTCTATTCATTCTGGTGACCACTGTCACTGAGATAGGAAGTGATGGGTTATCCAAAATTTTACAGTTGTCACCAGAACAAGAGAGGAGAGTATCTTCTAATTTAATAATCTAATTTAATCTTCTAATGTGGGCTATCCTGGTGACAGCTGCCCAAAAGGGAACCCATCTTATTTCCACTGGCTAAGGCAGGTCATAAATTATGCATTTTTCTTTCCTTCCACCAGGGGTGGAAGAAAAGAAAATCGCTCAATTCCCCCATCAACAGAGTCAGTGTTCATGAGGGAATCCCTCCTGTAGTGCTATTGTGCTCTACTGGTGGGGAGTGCGGAAAACCTTCCCAGCCGATGGAACACAATGATTAGTGTTTCAGGCTGCAGCCAGCAGCACTGATTGTTTGTAAAAAAGCAGACAGGCTGATTGCACACAAGAAGATCGATAGATTGACTTGTGTACAACCAGGGTGCCCATACAGCAGGGTCTCTGCTGAACTGGGCAAATTTCGATCCCTGTATGTTCAGCCTGGCAGCACTAAGCTTGTTGGTTTGAATCCCAACCAGGACACTACCTGCTTGGAGTTTGCATGTTCCCGCTCTATACCTGCATGGGTTTTCTTTCACACTCCAAAGACATGATCGTAAGGTAATTGTCTAAATTAGCCCTACTATGTGTATATATGAATGTGACTTAGGCCCCTTTTACACTGGGACAGATGGCAGGCGCTATTGCGCAAAAAATAGCACCTGCAAACCGTCCCTAAACAGCGGATGCTGTTTCTCCAGTGTGAAAGCCCAGAGGGCTTTCACACTGGAGCAGTGCGCTAGCAGGACCGCTCCAAAAGTCCTGCTAGCAGCATCTTTGGAGCGGTGAGAGGAGCGGTGTGTCCACCACTCCTTCCCATTAAAAGCAATGGGAAACCGCGGCTATACCGCCTGCAATGGCCCCAATAAGGCCCCTTTCCAGTGTGAAAGGGGCCTTAATCGCAAGCCGACCGCCGCACAAACATTTACTTCGGCAGAATGGCACGGACAGGCAAGTGGGTGTACATGTACGTCCCTTTAAATTTGCCACCGCGTGGTCGCGCACAACCCTGCTGCGAGCTCCGTGATCGTGTCCGCAGGACCCGCGGACTTGATGTCTGCCGATGTCCCGCGATCGGGTCACAGAGCTGAAGAACAGGGAGATGTCAGTGTAAACACATCTCCCCGTTCTTCCTAGTCTTCTCCAACATCTCCCTAGTTCTTCCCCTATTTTGTAGACGCTATAACTTTTGCGCAAACCAATCAATAAACGCGTATTGTGATTTTTTTTCCCAAAAAATATGTAGAAGAATACGTATCGAACTAAACTGAGGACATTTTTTTTTTTTTTAATTTAGGGATTTTTATTGTAGCAAAAAAGTAAAATATTGCTTATTTTTTTTTAATTTGACGCTCTATTTTTGTTTATAGCGCAAAAAATAAACACCGCAGAGGTGATCAAATACCACCAAAAGCTCTATTTGTAGGGAAAAAAAGAAGTAAATTTTATTTGGGAGCCACGGCGCACTACGGCGCAATTGTCAGTTAAAGTGACGCAGTGCCAAATCGCAAAAAGTGCTCTGGTCTTTGGCCAGCCACATGGTCTGGGGCTGAAGTGGTTAATGACATTAGATTGTAAGCTCCTTAAGGGCAGGAACTGATGTGAATGTTTAGGCATCTAGACGTAGTAAAGACAACTTGCTGAAGTTCAAACCGAACATCTGAATGGGGAAGAAAGAGAATTTAAGTGACTTTTAACCACTTACCCCCCGGACCATATTGCTGCCCAAAGACCAGAGACCTTTTTGCGATTCGGGACTGCGTCGCTTTAACAGACAATTGCGCAAAAAAATTTTCGTAAAAAAAAATCGCAATAAGCGTTAATTGATTGGTTTGCGCAAAAGTTATAGCGTTTACAAAATAGGGGGTATTTTTATGGCATTTTTATTAATATTTTTTTTTACTAGTAATGGCGGCGATCAGCGATTTTTTTTCGGTACTGCGACATTATGGCGGACACTTCGGACACTTTTGACACATTTTTGGGACCATTGGCATTTTTATAGCGATCAGTGCTATAAAAATGCATTGGATTACTATAAAAATGCCACTGGCAGTGAAGGGGTTAACACTAGGGGGCGGGGAAGGGTTGAAGTATGCCTGGGTGTGTTCTTACTGTGGGGGGGGGGTGGACTCACTAGGGGAAACACTGATCCTCTGTTCATACATTGTATGAACAGAAGATCAGCATTTTACACACACAGCTCCCGGTCCCCGCTCTGTAACGAGCGATCGCGTGTGCCCGGCGGCGATCGCGCCCGCCGGGCACACACACGGTAGTCGCACACACACGGTAGTCGGGGGCGAGCGGGGGGCGCGCGCGCCTCCGACGGCGCGCACGCGCCCCTAGTGGCGGCTCAAAGAGCCGACGTAGAGCTACGGGCTCTCGCCCAGGAGAGCCGACCTGCCGCCGTAGAATGACGGCGGCTGGTCGGCAAGCAGTTAATGTGTCATGGTTGTTGGTGCCAGACGGGCTGGTCTGAGTATTCCAAAAAGTGCCGATCTACTGGGATTTTCACACATGTAGTACCCTTGTCCTAAACAGGGCTGCTAGTAAATTTAGTTTTGCTAGGTGGCAACTAAAGGCTTGTACACACGGTCAATAAATCTGAAGTTAAATTTTGTCCGATGAACGATCTGACGATTTTCTGATCGTTAGTTAGTATGCTGCTTTTGACAGCCGATTACGAATTTTCCTCAGACAAAAACTGGATGTGCAGGCTCCAAAATTCTTGTCTGATGTGACCACAACATCTTCTTTTAATTAGTACAGTTTCCGGCTGCAAAAAAACTCTGAAGAGCAAGACTAGGCATGCTCAGAAACTAAAGAATACATACAAAACAATTCAACACATTACGTCACTTCTGACGTTGAATTCTGTCGTCCGAATTTTTTTCGATGGCGAGTACCCACTTCACTTTCGATTAGAGACTAGCATCCAACAAAAATCTGATGAAAATTCGTCCAATAATCTGACCGTGTGTACAAGGCTTTAGTCTTTCGCACTTTTAACCCCCACTAGCGGCCGAAAAATGGTTAAAAGCGGGGCTTTGCCAGCGGTTCGGCGGCGCTGCCCATTGATTTCAATGGGCAGGGGCGCTTTGGGAGTGGTGTATTCACCACTCATAAAGCGCTGCAAAGAAGCTGCTGGCAGGACTTTTTTCGACACCCTGCCAGCACAGCGCTTCAGTGTAAAAGCACTAGGGCTTTCACACTGGGATTGCAGCTGAGGCTTTTTTTGGGCGCTTTAAAGGTGCTATTTTTAGCGCTAAAGCACCTGAAAAACTCCTCCAGTGTGAAAGGGGGTCTAAGGCTCGATTCACACCTATGCATGTTGCTTTTGAGCGTTTTTGCAATGCTTTTTGCGGTGCTTGCTGTGTTTTTTGATGTGCATTTTTACCGCGATTTTCGTCTTGCGTTTTTTTTTTTTTTTAGCCAGTCATTTTTTTTTTTTTACTTTTCCTTTAACAACCAGCTATAAATAGGTTAAAAATATTGCGGCAAAATTGCGGTACTTGCGCTTTGGATGCAGGTCCATTAAATTCTATTGCATGCAAAATGCTGCTTTTTGCAGGAAAAAAAGTCCCTGACCCCTTCCAAAAACGCAGAGGCACAAAAAAGCATTGATGTGAACATGTTCCATAGGAAACCATGTTAAAAAATGTCCCTGCATTTCTGCAAAATGCAAAATGCATCAAAAAAAGCATTAGTGTGAATGGAGCCTAAAGCCTTGTACACACGATCCGCCAACAGCTTGTGTGATGACAGGCTGTTGGCGGAAAATCCAACTGTTGTATGCTCCATCGGACAGTTGTTGTCAGATTTTCCAAGGACAAATGTTGGATGGCATGCTTTAACATTTGTCTGTTGTCAGGTTTTCCTATCGTGTGTGCACACAAGTCCAAAGTGCAAGCACGCATGCTCAGAAGCAATGCTCATCAAACACAACATTAGCAGAAGGTGCCCAAAGAGTGGCGCTAAAGAGCTGAAAAAACATGTAGTTTCGTGTTTGTTGGCTGACAATTGTGTGCCGTTTGTATGCAAGACAAATTCCTGGCCAGCGCCCTTCGGACAAAAGTCCTACGCTTTGAGGCAGATCCACAGAGAGAGTACGCCGGCGTATCTACCGATTTCCCGCGTCGTATCGTTGTTTTGAATCCTCAAAACAAGATACGACGGCATCTGGGTTAGATCCGACAGGCGTACGTCTTCGTACGCCTTCGGATCTAAGATGCAATTCTTCGGCGTCCACTGGGTGGCGTTCCCTTTGTTTTCTGCGTCGAGTATGCAAATTAGCTATTTCCGACGATCCACGAACGTACGAGCAGCCGGCGCATTCCTTTACGTCGTCTCTAGTCGGCTTTTTTCGGCGTATAGTTAAAGCTGCTATTTTGTGGCGTACTTAATGTTAAGTATGGCCGTCGTTCCCGCGTATAATTAAATTTTTTTTTTTTTTTTGCGTAAGTCGTTCGTGAATCGGGATGGACGTAATTTACGTCCAGGTCAAAACCAATGACGTCCTTGCGGCGTCATTTAGCGCAATGCACGGCGGGAAATTTAGGGACGGCGCATGCGCAGTTCGTTCGGCGCGGGGACGCGCTTTATTTAAATGAAACACGCCCCCCCACTCGCCGATTTGAATTAGGCGCCGTTACGCTGCGAGAGATACACTACGCCGCCGTAACTTACGGCGCAAATTCTTTCTGGATTCGAAGCATCAAAAAGTAAGTTACAGCGGTGTAGCGTATCTCCCATACGCTGCGCCCATGCAATTCTACGTGGATCTGCCCCTTTGTCCGTAAAAAATCAGGCTTTACTGGCTTGATCACCTAAAAAAAAATGAATGCAGCCATCACATCTAGGAAATCGGTAAGCTGCAATATAATAAATGTTTGCTTTTGGGTTTACTACTGCCTTAAAAAAAAAAAAAAACGGAAAGAGGAAAACACCAGCAGTTCACATAGTACATGCCGCTACATGCTTTTAATATTGCGCAGCCTCAATGAGATATCAGCAGTCAAGCATCGGCAGATTTCATTCCTCAACGTCTCCGGCCTTAAGCTATCTCTGCTAAAGCAAGCATGATTCAATTAGTGAATCGGGTTAAGTCAATCCCAGTGATTGATTCACTAATTGAATCACCTGTGCTTTCACAGACGCATCTATAAATGCTGGTCGTCAAAGACCTGAGCATGTAATGCTGTTCCAGGCCACGCAAACCCCCCAGACCCCTCCGACGTGACCTTTCCACCGGGCTGCAATACACTGCGCTTAACTCACATATATATAAAAAAAAAAAAAGACTGGTCTATTATAAAAGTAGAATGGTATTTTAAAGCTGAAGTATATTTTCCCTTCCCTCGTTCCTCCTTTTCACCCTCATCAACATGTTAGTGAAATTATTGAATACAATATTTCTGTTTTCATGGCATACTTTATTTCTAGCTAAGGTCTCTGTGCTTCTCTACAAACTCTACCTGCCTCTAGCCTGTGATTGGACAGTGAAAGCACAGAAGCAGACTGATAAGCTCATCCTTCTGCTCACTTTGTTCTCTCCTGCAGTCAGTGTTTTCCTTGTCTGCACAAGGCAGCAGAGCCTGATTGGTTCCTAGAGCTTACAGGTGCCTCCCCCAGTATTTGTGTTATTGTGTGGGGGAAAACAGGGGGCCGATATGAAGTCCAGAACAGGTACTGGCACTAGCTGCTATTTCATGATTTTATTATTGATCTCTGGAAGATTGTACCCCCTTCAGGACCAGGCCATTTTTGCTATTTAGCACTGCGCTACTTTAGAGATTGTGCGGTCATGCAACACTGTACCCAAATGAAATTGATATCATTTTTTTTTCTTTTGGTAGTATTTGCTCACCACTGTTTTTTTTTTTTTTTGCAACATAAATGGAAAAAGTTTGAAAAAATAATAATAATAATAATTCTACTTACTGCTATAAAACACATCCAATAAAAAAACAAAACAAAAAATATAATTTCTTCATAAATTATGGCTTAAATGTATTCTGCTACATGTCCCAACAAGTGTATATTGATTGGTTTGCATGAAGGTTCTAGCATCTACAAACTATAATATATACAGGTGTATTGGAATTATTATTTTTTTAATACTACTAATGGCATGATCAGCGACTTAAAGGGGTTGTAAAGGTATTTCAGAAATGTAACACTCCCATTGGTTGTGCTCTCAACCAAACTGTCAAACCATCCAATGGTATGGAGACGGGTGAGGGCCATCTTTCTCTCACTCGTCTCCATACCCAGCCACAGGAAGGACCTGATCGCCTCCGCCGCTCTAGCCGACTCCAGTAAGCGGCAGAGGGCACGGAAGAGCGGCGGGAGGGGGGCCCTCTTCCACCGCCAATAATGGTGATCTTGCGGCAAATCCGCCGCAGAGACCACCATTATCTTAAACTGGACCACCGGCTGAAGAAGAAGATACCTGGGTTATGGCAGCTAGCTGCTGCCATAACAGAGATATCCCCCTTCAAACAGCCGACGTATATCGGCGTGCGGAGGTCCAGAAGTGGTTAAAAGCCTTTGTCGTATGAGAATATACATAAGAATTTATGTACAAATTTTATTTTGTGGGTTCTGATTTGCTGTGAAACATGGAGAAAAATGTTCGTCCGATTTTCTTATAGTGTTTACCCCACTTAAAGTGAAATCAGCACACGTTACACATTGTTAGGGCTCGTACACACTATAAGAAAATCAGTCGAACATTTTCGACCAAAGAATTTTTGTACAATTTTCGTATAGTGTGTACACAACTTTTGAAAGCCAATTCCGTAAATTCATACGAATTCGTACAAAATCCAAAGAAATTTATCGGACGGCAACAGAACAAACGTTTTTCGTTAATTGTGTACCGTTTTCGGACAATTTTTGTACAAGAAATGTGCATACATGCTGGTATCAATCTATCTGCATGTACCGAATAGGCTAGGTGCATGCTGATGAGCTGACCAGCCAATCATTGATTAGAACTTAGTGTAATGCCAGCAGGCTCCGCCTCAGCAGGGAAGGAAGACAGAACTATTGCTGGCCACGATCTCCTGCTGAGGGGAGTTACATTAGTCAGGCGGCAGTTGTAAGCCAATGATTGTTTGTTTCTCCCTAATACAGCAGGGAGGGGGCGGGGCACGGCGGGCGGCGCGATGCTAGTGAAATCTCTGTCCCTTCTGTAGTGGCCATGCGGATAAAGGAATCGGATACATGAATGCGGGAGCGGGGTCACTGGTCAGTACTGCAGGGCAGGCGGCCATGTGGGCCGGATATTTTAGCCGCGAATCGGACGATTTTTCACAATAATCGGTCGACCTCTAGTATAGTTTCATTCCAATATATATACCATAGTTTGTAGACGCTGTAACTTTCACACAAACCAAACAATTAATATACACTTATTGGGATTTTTTATTTATTTTTTACCAAAGACATGTAGCAGAATATTTTTTGGCCTAAATTTGCGAATAAAAATTCAATTTTTTTTTTTTTTATTGGATATGTTTTACAACAGAAATCAGAAAACCGAGAACCGGCACTTAGGAGTTTAAGAGGAACTCTCTTCCCTTTCTCTCTTACCCTTTTCCCTGTGTTATACATAGTCACACGTCCAGAGGACCCTGGGCCACTCCAGTCTCAGGCCGCCATCTTCTTCACTGACGTCATTGGCAGAGGGCTGTCTCCTCATGTGTTCTCCATGTGTCCTGTTCACAGCATACATGTGCGGTGGTTTGCATGTCTGCATTGTTACACTGTGCGACTCACCTGCCACGCTGCATGGAGTCAAATGAAAAATCATTTTGAGACAATTCAAAAAAGAAAAGTAAAAGGTAAACAGTGATTCGATCTCAACTATAATAACCAATGACAGTGTACGACCTAGCCGCTTGTGGTCTGTGTCCTACCAACCAATGGTGCTGTGCAGCCCAACCTCCTGTCTCCTAGCAACCAATGACCCTGTGCTGCCCAGGCACCTGTGACCAATGACATTGTGAAATCTAGCTAGTCTCCTAGCAACCAATGACACCGTGCAGCCCAGTCTCCTGGCAACCAATGACACTGTACTGCCCAGCCTCCTGTGTCCTAGCAACCAATGACACTGTACTGCCCAGCCTCCTGTGTCCTAGCAACCAATGACCATGTGCTGCCCAGGCACCTGTGACCAATGACTTTGTGAAACCTAGCTTCCTGTTTGCTAGCAACCAATGAGCCTGTGCCACCAGCCTCCTGTTTTCTAGCAACCAATGAGCCTGTGCCACCAGCCTCCTGTTTCTTAGCAACCATTTTTCCTGTGCCGCCACCCTCCTGTGTATCAGCAACCAATGAACCTTTGCTGCCCAGACTTCTGTCTCTTAGTAACCAATTACACTGTGTGGCCTGAAGAAGGAGCGCATGTTCCACAAACACGTCCCCATAACCGAGACGATCCTACGTTGCATCCGGGAAGTGAATTTATCCCTGCCCTGCTTCCACCATAACAACCAAAGACCTAGCCGCCTGTGGTCTGTGTCCTAACAATCAATGGTGCTGTGCAGCCCAACCTCCTGTATCCTAGTAACCAATGACCCTGTGCTGCCCAGCCTCCTGTCTGCTGGTAACCAATGACACTGTGCAGCCCAACCTCCTGTATCCTAGTAACCAATGACCCTGTGCTGCCCAGCCTCCTGTCCCCTAGTAACCAATGACCCTGTGCTGCCCAGCCTCCTGTCTGCTGGTAAACAATGACACTGTGCAGCCCAACCTCCTGTATCCTAGTAACCAATGACCCTGTGCCGCCCAGCGTCCTGTCTCCTAGTACCCAATGATCCTGTGCTGCCCAGCCTCCTGTCTGCTGGTAACCAATGACCCTGTGCCGCCCAGCGTCCTGTCTCCTAGTACCCAATGATCCTGTGCTGCCCAGCCTCCTGTCTGCTGGTAACCAATGACCCTGTGCGGCCCAGACTCCTGTCTGCTGGTAACCAATGACACTGTGCAGCCCATCCTCCTGTATCCTAGCAACCAATGACCCTGTGCTGCCCATCCTCCTGTATCCTAGCAACCAATGACCCTGTGCTGCCCAGCCTCCTGTCTGCTAGTAACCAATGACCCTGTTCTGCCCAGCCTCCTGTTTGCTGATAACCAATGACATTGTGCAGCCCAGCCTCCTGTCTCCTAGTAACCAATGACCCTGTGCTGCCCAGCCTCCTGTCTCCTAGTAACCAATGATCCTGTGCTGCCCAGCCTCCTGTCTGCTGGTAACCAATGACCCTGTGCGGCCCAGACTCCTGTCTGCTGGTAACCAATGACACTGTGCAGCCCATCCTCCTGTATCCTAGCAACCAATGACCCTGTGCTGCCCATCCTCCTGTATCCTAGCAACCAATGACCCTGTGCTGCCCAGCCTCCTGTCTGCTAGTAACCAATGACCCTGTTCTGCCCAGCCTCCTGTTTGCTGATAACCAATGACATTGTGCAGCCCAGCCTCCTGTCTCCTAGTAACCAATGACCCTGTGCTGCCCAGCCTCCTGTCTCCTAGTAACCAATGACCCTGTGCCGCCCAGCCTCCTGTCTCCTAGTAACCAATGACCCTGTGCCGCCCAGCCTCCTGTCTCCTAGTACCCAATGACCCTGTGCGGCCCAGCCTCCTGTTTGCTGATAACCAATGACATTGTGCAGCCCAGCCTCCTGTCTCCTAGTGATCAATGACACTGCAGACCAGCCACTTGCATCCTAGAAATAAATCATGCTATTCAGCCCAGCCTCCAGTCCTTTAACAACCAGTTATCTTGTGCAGCTCGGCCACTTGCATCCTAGCAACAAATGACACTGTACAGCCCAACCAGCTGCATCCTAGCAACCAATGATGCTGTGCAGCCCAGTCGCCGGCATCCTCTTAACCGATGTTGATGTACAGCCCAAACTCCTGTCTCATAGCAACCAGTGATGTTGTGCAGCCCAGTCGTCTGCATCCCAGCAACCGATAAGGACGTACAGCCCAGACACCTGTGTCCTAGCAATATGTTCTGCAGCCCAGCCGCCTGCGTCTTAGCAAATGACGACATTGTGCAACCCAGACGTCAGCGTCCTAGCAACCAATGACACACAGCCACACAGCATCATTGGTTGCTAGGCCACTGGTGTTTGGGCAAATGTGTCATCGATTGTTAGTGTTCTAGCAAGCAAAACAGTCACATGCCCCCATACGCTCTCTGGTGGGTGACCCGTTAACATGACAACCTACTCACAATCCACGGAACAAGAATTGGTGGATTGTGGGTGGGCTGTCACGGTAATAGGGACACCGCCAGTGATTATACCTGGCCTGAGGGCTAAAATGCAAAAAATGGCCGCCTCAGGCATAAATATTGCTGCATGTTATGGCTGGATATACACTATGGGCCCGATTCAGAAAGACTTACGCCGGCGTATCTAATGATACGCCGCGTAAGTCCATGGATGCGCTGTTGTATCTCTGCGCCGTATTCTTGTACGAAGATACGCCTGAATTTTGGCTTCCTACGACCGACGTAAGTCTCCTACGCCGTCGTATCTTGGGTGCATATTTACGCTGGCCGCTAGGGGCGCTTCCATTGATTTACGCGTTGAATATGTAAATGAGCGAGATACGCCGGTTCACAAACGTACTTGCGCCCGTCACTGTAAGCTACGCTGTTTACGTAAGGCGTACGTCCGGCGTAAAGATAAACCGCCTCTATAGGTGGCGCAACCCATGCAAAGGTATGGACGTCGGAACAGCCGTCGTATTTTACGTTGTTAACGTAAGTCGTACGTGAATGGGGCTGGGCGTAGGTTACGTTCACGTCGTTGCCATTGAGCCGTCGTATCTTAGGGCGTAAATTCGACGTGATTCTGAGCATGCGCCGTTCGTTCGGCGCTTCATTTACATACAACCCACTACCTGCCTACTTTGAATTAGGCGGGCTTACGCCGGCCCATTTACGCTACGCCGACGTAACTTGGGGAGCAAGTGCTTTGTGAATACTGTACTTGCCTCTCTATTTTACGTCGGCGTAGCGCATATGAGCTACGCCCGCTTAAATATATACAGCTGTACGTGAATCTGGCCCTATAAAGATGTTTTCACATCCATTCATTAGACATAAAATTTGCCAATGTTCCCATGTTTCCAGCAAAACGCACATTCCTTAGGGATCAACAGTGAGGTAAGTTAATCGCACAGCGACTTACATACAATACATAAATAGCGATGGGGTAGATTCAGGTAGGGGCGCGCACTGATACGCGGCGCAGCGAATAGTCTTTACGCTACGCCGCCGTAAATTACAGGAGCAAGCGCTGTATTCACGAAGCACTTGCTCCGTAATTTGCGGCGGCGTAGCGTAAAAGGGGCCCTCGTAAGCGCGCGTAATTCAAATGATCCGGTAGGGGGGCGTGGATCATTTAAATTGCATTTCGGTAAATGACGTCGCAAGGACGTCATTGGTTTCGGCGTGAACGTAAATGGCGTCCAGTGCCATTCACGGACGACTTACGCAAACGACGTAAAATATTCAAATCGCGACGCGGGAACGACGACCATACTTAACATTGGCTGCGCCTCCTAATAGCAGGAGCAGCCTTACGCCGGAAAAGCCTTAACCCAAACGACGTAAAAAACGAACGCCGGGCGCACGTACGTTTGTGAATCGGCGTAAGTATGTAATTTGCATACTCTACGCTGACAACTACGGAAGCGCCACCTAGCGGCCAGCGTGAGAATGCACCCTAAGATACGACAGCGTAAGAGACTTATGCCAGTCGTATCTTAGGCTACTGTCGGCGTATCTAGCTTTCTGAATACAGAAAATAGATACGTCGGCGGAGCTTTGGAATTACGCGGCGTATCTATGGATATGCCGGCGTAATTCTTTCCTGAATCTACCCCAGTGTGTGCTGGAAGCTTCCTCCATACACTCTCATTTACAAATAAGAAAATATCACCAGAAAGAGCCCCACACCTCACATTACAGGTTCTCCTCATACTGCCATTCCCCTCCTCCTCTCTCCTCAGGTGAGCGCGCTAATTCAGAGCCATGATGAACCCCGCCCCCTGACGTTCTAATCAGTCATCGTGGCCGCACCCACTCCCCCGGCTCCGCGCTCTGATTGGTGCATATTATGCAGAGTATGCAGAGTGTACGCGCGGGGTGGGGCCGGGCGGAGAAGGGGGAGATTATTACCAGCTGCCTCCATCGGTGGGCGCTTCTCAGCACAGCCGCTGCGGGGCCGGAGGGAAAGGGTTCCCATAGAAACCATATGTAGGAGAGCCCGAGGGGACCCCTATCTGTGAGCCGGAGAACTGCAGCCTCTCCATAGAGACAATGCTGTGTGCTGGCTTGCAAGGTGTGACCTGTCCACAGAATAAAGGGAGCCTGTCACCTCCACTAGGGACAAGGCCAGGGCACCACTGTGGTATGGAGGACATAGGGACATCATCAGAGCAGGCTGAGGCTTTATGTGCCTCATGCCTCAATACCTCCTATGGGCCTGGGGAAGTGTTATTTCCATGCAGTGTCATTCCAGTCTAAATGGTGCCCCAATGCATCTAGCTGAAGGATGCGTTTACAGCCGCCTGTCATGTTTGGTGGGCAGTAAAGTCCATGGAATTCAAGCCACTGCATGCGGTTGGGGCACGGTGGTGTGGGTTTTTAGGGGTTAAAAGATTGGGATTGTTCTTCAGAGGGAAACACTCAGGGATGTCCTTGTCTCCGCCCCTACCCACCTCCAAGCACGGTCCCTTGTCTCCGCCTCTACCCACCTCCGAGCACCGTCCCTTGTCTCCGCCTCTACCCACCTCCAAGCACGGTCCCTTGTTCCCGCCTCTACCCACCTCTTAGCATTGTCCCTTATCTCCGCCTCTACCCACCTCCGAGCACCGTCCCTTGTTCCCGCCTCTACCCACCTCTTAGCATTGTCCCTCGTCTCTGCCTCTACCCACCTCCAAGCATTGTCCCTTGTCTCCGCCTCTACCCACCTCCTAGCATTGTCCCTTGTTCCCGCCTCTACCCACCTCCTAGCATTGTCCCTTGTCTCCACCTCTACCCACCTCAGAGCACCGTCCCTTGTTCCCGCCTCTACCCACCTCCGAGCACCGTCCCTTGTTCCCGCCTCTACCCACCTCTTAGCATTGTCCCTTATCTCCGCCTCTACCCACCTCCGAGCACCGTCCCTTGTTCCTGCCTCTACCCAACTCTTAGCATTGTCCCTTGTCTCTGCCTCTACCCACCTCCAAGCATTGTCCCTTGTCTCCGCCTCTACCCACCTCCGAGCACTGTCCCTTGTTCCTGCCTCTACCCACCTCTTAGCATTGTCCCTTGTCTGCGCCTCTACCCACCTCCAAGCACGGTCCCTTGTCTCCGCCTCTACCCACCTCCATGCATCGTCCCTTGTCTCCGCCTCTACCCACCTCCAAGCATCGTCTCTTGTCTCTGCCTCTACCCACCTCCAAGCATTGTCCCTTGTCTGCGCCTCTACCCACCTCCGAGCACCGTCCCTTGTCCCCGCCTCTATCCACCTCCAAGCACCATCCCTTGTTCCTGCCTCTACCCACCCCCTAGCATTGTCCCTTGTCTCTGCCTCTACCCACCTCCAAGCACCATCCCTTGTCTCCACCTCTACCCACCTCCAAGCACCGTCTCTTGTTCCTGCCTCTACCCACCTCCAAGCACCGTCCGTTGTCTGCGCCTCTACCCACCTCTGAGCACTGTCCCTTGTCTCCACCTCTACCCACCTCTGAGCACCGTCCCTGTCCCTGCCTCTATCCACCTGAGCACTGTCCCTTGTCTCCACCCCTACCCACCTCAGAGCCCCGTCCCTTATCTTGGTTCCACCATCTACCCATCTTCAAGAACTGTCCCTTCGCTCTGCCCCCTATCCACCTCGGAGCACTGTCCCCTGTCTCCGCCCGACTCACCTCTGAGCACTATGCCCTGGTTCCACCCCCTACCCACTTCTGATCACTTTCCCCTGCCTCCACCCCCCAACCCACATCCAAGCGCTGTCCCTTGGTTCTACCCCCTAAGCACTTCCAAGCATAGTCCATAGATTCCCCTCTCTACCCACCTATGAGCACCATCCTTTGGTTTCATTCCCTACCCACCACCCAGTATTACCCCTTTTGGAGAATACAGAACCATGTATCTTTTTGTGGTGCTAAGTAATTTAAATTGAATTTGTTAATGATAACAAAAAAATAAGTAAAATAGATCCACTGCAGCCAGCAACAATAGAAACCCACCAGCAACAATAGATACCCCCAGCAACAATATGTTTCCCCAGCAAAAATAGACCCACCCCCACAACAATAGACCCCCCACAGCAAAATGTCCCCCAGCAAAAAAAGATTCACTCCTGCTCCTGCTAGCAGCAATATATATCCCAGCAGCCAGCATCAATAGACAACAGTAGATCACTTCCAGCAACAATTGACCCCCCCAGCAACAATATATGCCCCACCAGCAACAATAGACCTCCCCAGCAACAATATCTTCCCCAGTAGCCAGCATCAATAGACCTTCTAACACACACCAGCTCCCCCTGTCATTACATATATTCAGTGCTGGAGGTGCAAGAACTGCATTCTCTTGCATTCCTGCTGAAAAAAAGCCAGACGACACTAGTGTCAGCAAGCCCTTAGGCAAAAAAGAGGACAACTGAATAAAAAGGGGTGTGTGGGGGGGGGGGGGGGGTTGTTCCAATAGAGGGATAGTTGAAAGTTCATTGTACCAAATGTGGATATTATGGAAAGTAAACCTCCTGTAAGGTAAAAGTATTTTATTTATTTTTTCATTTTGGATGCCGAAAATAAGGGTTCTATCACCTGTCGGGATTTTTTTTACCCATCTGTGTCCCATCTGGGAGAGCAGAGGGGTGTATACATACAGTATAATGTAGTCTGTGGAGGCTGGACAATTATTCACTGCGGGCCACCATTGGAGGTTGGGGGCACTATGGAGGGCTGCAGGCTCTACAGCAATGAGTGGCCCTCTGGGAGGCAGTGTTGCCAACCTACCAAAATGAAATTTACTGACACGACACCCAAAATTTACTGGCACAGCCAAGTTTTTACTGGCATTTCAAAAAGTTACCAAATTACAGTTTTAGGTCCAAATTTCAGTATTTAGGCTACAAATAAGTACAATATGCAATTAGAAATGTGATTTAAAGTAGAAATTAAGGCAACAACATATTTCATATTTTACATTCGATATAGTAAGTAAGTAGCTCAGGGACAGGACTCAGGAGGGCACGAAATTAGAATGGGCGGCACACAAACATGAAATGGACTCTCACAGCAACACTGAAAGCAATGTGCAGCAGCACAGATCACCGACACGCACACAAGGCTCTGGCCGCTCCACTTGCTCCCTTGCATCATGACATCACACAACACTCTCAGGCACCACCTCCACCAGTCCTGCCCCCTGCCAACACCAACAGAACACACTGTAGCAGGCACTTGGATGGTATCGCCCACCTCCAGGCCGGAACTGTGCATGTGCAGTTCTGAGCCGAGTGTCACAGCCATATTTTTTACTGGCAACCTTTTCCTCTTACTGGCAGGAGAAAAGTGCCCATTTTTTACTGACGGTTGGCAACACACCTGGGAGGTTCGGGAGACCTCGGAGGCTGAGGACTCTCAGGAGGGCTAGAGGCAATATTTAAGTTTATTTTGCAAAGCAAATATACAAAAATCAAATACTTTTGACAGGGTACATTCTCTGTACTGCGACGCAGCGCATAAATACACTACATATCAATACAGTTGCAAGCATACAATTAAATTACATTCATTCAACCCATTCTGCGGTATGATGCCTGATGTGTTGCGCAGAGTTGTGAAACCCCGAAACATCACATCGTGCATGACGCCGCATTACCCTGAAAACAGTAGTTCAAAAAAAAAACGTGTCAAGAAATGTCAATGTCAGGGGGAAGGGGAAATCTTTAGACGTCCTCTTCCTCCTTAAAGTCTATCAAGGTATAGTCTCTCAGCAGACTGAGGGTCAGTCTGCGACAGTCCTCAATGGACATCCTCTGACGATGGTGTACGCGGCGATTCCTGGCGTACCATAAAGCGTCTTTAAAGCAACACAGCACCCGCCAGGCACTGTCAATGTCCTCCTGTGAATGAGTTCCACAGAAGAGTCCGTTTAACACACCAAAGTGTGTAATAGCAGTCTGTGGTACAAAGTCTTTAAGTTCAGGTTCCAAGGCCGTCAACAGGCCCTGTGCAAAGGGGCACTCCCAGAAAACATGGTATGATGTTTCCTCCTGGATGATGCAAAAGGGGCAGTGCCTGTATCTGCACAGGTTTCTGGCATGCAAGAATGTCCTGAGTAGCAATCCCCCTTGGATTGCCATCCATGCCTGATCTTTGTGCCTGTTGATGAGTCTCTTTGAAGAAACATTCCTCCAAACCATTTTGCAAGTGGCTGAAGGGAGGCCTGGAATCGACTCCAAGATGTCCGATGCTCTGATCAACTTGTAGATAGTTTTTGGCTTCCACAAGTCGGGCTTAACTCCATGCAGTCCCAGCTCCTTGATGAACTTGAAAGTATCCAAGTAATACCATGGAGCATCCCAGTTGTAGGGGATGGAACTGTCCCATTTGTCCCATCCAAGAGACTTCCAAAGAGGCAGGAGGAAAAAACGGGACATGGAGTTACCGCCAGAGTCCACAGTTCTGTCAACCAAAGTCCTGCGGATGCAGTTACAGGCAAAAAAACACCCTCTGTAATGTGGCGATGTCGGGCACGCCCTTACCGCCCTTGAGAGGTTCCTTGAACATAACAGTCCGCTTTACTCTGTCCATTTTGGAGCCCCAGATGAAGTGAAACACCGCCCTGGTGATGGCCTTGCAGGTGTTGTCCCGGGGGGGCCAGGCCTGGGCGAGGTACTGCAACACAGGGAGAATCTCGCTGCGGAGTACCAGTGTTTTCCCTTCAATGGTAAGTACTCTGTTGCTCCAAAGTCCAAACTTCTGTCTCATCTTAGCCAGTCTTTCCTCCCAGGACTTCAGGGCTGCGCCCTCCGCTCCAAACCAGACTCCAAGAATTTTGATGAAATCCGCTTTGAGGCTGAACGGTATGGGTGCAGAAGAAGGCAGGAACCACTTTCCGAAGAGCATGACTTCCGACTTCCCGCAGTCTAGGAGGGCTAGAGGCACTGCTTTGGAGTTTGGATGCACTATGGAGGGCTAAAGGCTCTACAGCAAGCTGGGGGGCACTGTGAGAGGCTGGGCGGCTCTCTAGGAGGTTAGGGAGACCGTGGAGGCTAAGGGCTCTCAGGGGGCACTGCGGGCCACCATTGGAGCTTGGGGGCACTATGAGACACTGTTGGAGATTACTAAAAAGATCTGGAAGCTGTGCAGCAGGCAGGGGGGCCTGTGGGAGGCTGGGGGCACCATGGGAATTTGAAAGCCCTGTTGGAGGTTAAAGGATCTTCCATTGGCTTCAGACAAGGGAAGAAGGACGCCATTGCCCAGCAGTGGACCATGGCCCGGTGGTGAGAGCCGCTAGACTAGGTAATAATTGTGTAGCGCTACCCCCGCAGGAGCCGCTGATTTGTTTTTGGGATCGGCATATTGAGTTACCTTAATGTGGCGTATGGGTGCAGTTGGAGAACAAAGCAGTGAGCGAAGGCCCAGACAGTGAATAAGGGTTTTTCCAATGCTTTATTTCCTGGCCAACACAGCCAACATCAACTTCAAATAGGAAGAAAAGGTTGATGAGGAGAAAGGGAGAACCTTGCGATATCGGACCTGGATATGAACCAAGCAGTCCTGCTTTTAGTAGTATCAACATGTGATTCGTCGCCACTCTTTCTGAGTGGGTGAAGTGCCCCCGGACAGACCCCTCTCACAAGCCTGGCAGCCGAGGTGTCACTTTGGATTTGCTGGGAGGAACAGATCTCTCTCACAGACCTGGCTCTAGGGCCTCTTCCACAGGCCAATTACTTTAGGTGAGTTAGATGGATAAATGAAGCAAATCCTCCCAGTAGGTTTTAGCTTGGGTCACCAGATGACAGCAAAGCGTACCTGTCAGCATTCCGGTCACCAGATCCCCGATTGGTTCGTTCAAGCCCTGTTGGACAACCTGCCCCCGGGGTTCCTCTCAAGCCGACCCCCCAATCGAACGGCACCCAGCCTGGGATCCTTTCAATAGAACTGGGGACCCAGTAAGTCACTGGAGTCCCCTTTTACCTCCGGATGAGGTTTTGTGTAGCCTACAATTCTGGCCTGGTGGGCCGCGCTGGCGGGGTCCATGGATGCGCGCACCCTGAAAGTGGATGCCGCACCTGGAACCGGGACCGCGCAAAAGCTTACCTAGCACATGACACCTGTCACAGATATACCCTCCCCCAGCATGCCCCGCAAGGGAAAAGCTCCTCTATTTGGCTGCTGGGGAAAGTTGCTCTGCCAGAACCCCTCTGGTGCCAACTGCTGGCCAGGGATAGTATTACATCCCTGGAGCCCAGACTGACCCAGTGGACGTTTCTGGAGTGACAGAAGTCCCAATTTAGCAAATTTTGAATGGGAGCAAAATAACTCTCCCATTCCCCACTAACTTTAGCGTAGTGCCCATACTGAAAGTAAGGGGGCGCTACAATTGAAAATGTCAGCTTTTTGTTTTTGCTATCTATGTTCCGTCAGGGAGATTTCCCCTTTACTTCTCATCCCAGAAACACGATAGAAAGTAAGGCCTTGTACACACGGTCGTTTCAAACCGATGAGAATGGTCCGACGGACCGTTTTCATCGGTTCACCGCTGAAGTGGCCTGATGTGCGTACACACCATCAGTTCAAAAACCGATCGGGTCAGAACGCGGTGACGTAAAACACACGACGTGCTGAAAAAAGCGAAGTTCAATGCTTCCAAGCATGCGTCGACTTGATTCTGAGCATGCACGGGTTTTGAACCGATGCTTTTGTGTACTAACCATCGGTTTGGACCGATCGGACAGCGGTCCATCGGTTCGGTTTTGAAGCATGTTTTAACATTTTGGACCGAAGGACAACAGACCAATAGGCGATAGACACGGTTGGTTTGGACTGATGAAACTGAACCTTGGTCCATTCTCATCGGTTTGGTCCGACCGTGTGTACGGGGCCTAAGAGATCACTCCAAAGTAAGGGGATTTCCCCTGATTGACAGCTACCACCAAAACAGGTTTGCCCATTGGGACATTGAAAGACTTCTCCTTATCGTCTGTTCCTTCGATGGTTAAAAAAATTTGGATTTCCCATTCTTTGTATACTGGTGACAATGACTGGGTGAATCTCCCCAGCAGGGTCACAAACAGAAATAAAACCCAGACAGAGGATTTAACCCTTCCACATTCTACCCAAGGCTCAAAAAAATAAATACGTTTTGGCTTTATAGACACTTATAAAGTGGGTTATCGTCTCTATTACTGCTATTATTTGCACAGCATATTATACTGGTATGTAGTAGACATTCAGCCAATGCAAAAGCTGTAATTTATTCGCCGTTGTGCCTGCTTATCCATGGAACATATTCCACACAGGCAATGCTGCACGCTACACTCTCTTGTTCCAACACCGCTGCTTTTTTGCTGTTATTTATTCTTGGTATCTGACTGGATATCCCATAATCCTCCTGTTGGTTTGGATCAGCGTGTTTTGTCATTTTGTGTAATTTTACCTGTTCTCTCGGTACACTGATCCTCTTTTATTTCTTTCCAAATCACACAATCCCCTGGGAGCTGGAGGTAAGTCTTCCGGCTTTTATTTATTTATTTTATTTACGGTTGTGTACAGACCGCACATTATATATGTCCATATGGTTATCACGCGGAGGAGGTTTGCGGCAATTCGGGTGGAAAAAAAAATTCTGAAATGTCTTTTTCTATGGTTAAAATCTCTTTAGTGGGATTTGCGAATGGAGTAAATGCATTAAGAATGTGCTTGGTATTGTGTTTTTTTTAAAGGGTTTCTGTTGCCAAAATACATTGGAAGCCATAGAGGGTATCCATTATAAAGGAAACCTGTTACATGGCAAAAGATTGTAAAGCAGCACTTGTGATGCACAGGAGGTATATGTTTTCTCTTTTATGAAATGGACACCTTAGACAGTGATGGCGAACCTTGGCACCCTTGATGTTTTGGAACTAAATTTCCCATGATGTTCATGCACTCTGCAGTGTAGTTAAGCATCATGGGAAATGTAGTTCCAAAACATCTGGGGTGCCAAGGTTAGGGTGACCAGACATCCCCGGTTTCCGGGGACAATCCCCGGACCAAGTCTGTCCCCGGTTTTGTCCCTGGATTGGAGTTGAACAGAAGCTGGGGCAATTTCAAAGACAGTCAGTGTCACCCCCCCCCCCCGCGCTCTGCCACTCCTACTAGCTTAGGGGGGGGGGGGTGTATTTTTTCCATTATCTGTGCCCCTTTCTGATGATCATGTGCTGGTTGGAGCGGAGGGAATATTTCTTCAGTTTCAGGTGCATGCCCATACAGCTCTGCTGGCATGTTCTTCTGCCTTGGCTCAAATCCCGGCCAGCCGCCTGCCTGCTTATCTCCTTGCCTTCCCTGGCGGAGTGATCTTTCTCCACTCCCCACCCAGTAGTAGCCGGGGGCCCGGAGTGTAAGACTTGACAGGCTGTGAGGTGGGCACGGCGGCAACAGGCAGAGAGTCGCTGATTGTTGCCATTACTAGTAAAAAAAAATATGTCCCCGGATATAATTGAAAAAATCTGGTCACCTTAGCCAAGGTTTGCCATCACTGCCTTAGGACCACCTCCTTACACATGTTTTATGCAAGAAAACACCAGGGTCAATAATAATATTATATATTGCATATAATTTTTACCATGAGGCCAATTACATCACTTACTGAGGCATGATGAGGGGCGGCACTAAGGCTCATAAGGATGCCACCTGGATCAATTTGGCTGACGTGTTTTGAGGGGGTCCCCTCTTTAACAGAGCCCCTTGAAATGCGTAAGTTGGATTATTTCTGGTGGTACCTTCCCAAATTAAGGAGCATGTGCAGTTGACTGCCAATATTGTCCTTGGATTTTGGTGAGCCTGTGTTTCAGTTGTTTATGAGTATAAATTTGTAGCAAGGTCTCTGGCCTTGTCCAGTCTAATGAGAACTTTCCAAGCCAAAGATAGCTGACATCCTTCTGTATGTGGTTGGTTGTGAGGCATAGTGGGTGCAAGGTGGACAAACTTATTGGATGTAAAAGAGGCTTTATTTCTCAGTCCTTTTTGTATTTTTGGGGGAAAGAGGGTTAGGGTCAGGACACCCTTAAAGCGGGGGTTCACCCTTAGAGGGCACTTTTTCCCCTTAGATTCCTGCTCGTTTTCTCTAGGGGAATCGGCTATTTGTTTTAAAATATGTGCAGTACTTACCCGTTTACGAGATGCATCCTCTCCGTCGCTTCCGGGTATGGGCTGCGGGAATGGGCGTTCCTTCTTGATTGACAGTCTTCCGAGAGGCTTCCGACGGTCGCATCCATCGCGTCACGATTTTCCGAAAGAAGCCGAACGTCGGTGCGCAGGCGCAGTATAGAGCCGCACCGACGTTCGGCTTCTTTCGGCTACGAGTGACGCGATGGATGCGACCGTCGGAAGCCTCTCGGAAGACTGTCAATCAAGAAGGAACACCCGCTCCCGAAGACCCATACCCGGAAGCGACGGAAGAAGATGCATCTCGAAAACGGGTAAGTACTGCTCATATTTTAATACAAATAGCCGATTCCCCTAGACCGAACGAGCAGGAATCTAAGGGGAGAAAAAAAAAAATTAATAAATGGGTGAACTCCCGCTTTAAGTAGTTGTAGATTTAATTAGAAGACTCCGAGACTTCTATAAGAGGACAGCCATACAGGGAAAGGCCCCAGCAAGGCACTACAACTGCATATGCAGGAATGCTGTCTCCTATGGCAACAGTCTTTAACAGTTCCTAACTCAATGTAACAGCTCCTTCAGCCTCACTACAACTGCCTCTTGTAGTTCTGCAACACTGAGCTCCTGGTCTCTCACTAGACCTTCTAATTCACTGACTCTGAATCCCTTGAGCTCCTCCAATCTTTGCGGTGGTATCTCCCTCAAGCGTCAACCATGCTTCCCTGCTGGGTCCCTAGCTTGGCACTCCAGATTCTTCTCAAGCTTCACCCCTGCTGACCAGCTCGGTCCCTGGCTTGACTCACAAGGCTGCTCTGCAAGTGTCACCTCTGCTAGTTGGGTCCCTGACTTGATCACCGCCTGAAGTTTCCCGATTCTTCACCATACCTGTTCAGTGAGAATAGTGCTCCGGTACTTGCTTCAGTTACTCACTGTGGTCCCTGGTAATTAGGTGGTTGGTCCCTTTGTGGCAAACAGCTTCACTTCTACCTCCGACCACTGACAGGTTCTCCAGCCGGCAGAACCGTCACTTCTGGTTGGACTGCAAGCCGCAATCCCAACTCTGCGCTGCTCTCTTACTTCTGGATGGTCCCTCACACAGCCTAGTAGCCATATGCCCCTGGGATAGGCCCATTCTCCGGACTAGCAGCCCGGGGCACACGAAACACGTCCACCCAGACAGCCGTCCAGGTGGCACAGAACATAGATCACCTGACTCCACCCAAATATATAGATTTTTCCAGCAGGCCAAGGGCTTCAAGAAAACCCCTGCCCATTGGCTGAGATACCCCATATACCCACAATCTGACCTTGAGTTGCCTTTCTCAGTACCACAATGTGCCCTGCCACCTAGCGGTAGAAGAGAAAAGTACAACCAGGTCAAGCTTAGGGAGAAATCAATGGATCTCTAACAATTGACCAGGGTAACTACTCCTGGCAAATAAATTTGTGAGGAGCATCCCTGACTAAACCCCACGGTGCTACACATTTATTCAGTTTTTCTCGATAGGGCTAGGCTGGTGAGCCTCATTTTTTGCTTTTGTAGTGCAATGATATTGGGACATCATCAGTCCGAAAAGGGCAGCAAAGCATGACAGCCTTTGTTACATTTGGAGAAATTGAGAAATGAGAAGCACTGTTTGAACATCACCCTTGTGGCTATTGTCCATACTGGACACTCTCTTCAATGCAAGTTTAGCTCCAGGTTCGCAAAGCATCATTGTTATGGTATAGGCAACCCCCAGCACCAGCCACCTTGTGTCCAATAATCCAATGATGTCATGTCCTGCTGGCATCCTAGCAACTTTCCAGGGCACCATCATTTTCATAGATAAGCTCCACCTTGGGCAAAAAATAAATAAATGGATCCCCTACATCAGGGGTCTCCAAACTTTTCAAAACAAAGTGCCAGTGTATTGTCCTTCAGACTTTAGGAGGGCCGGATTGTGGCCAGCAGGGGCAGAAAATGTCCCGGACCAGACATCAGTGACAATTAATTTGTCCTCAGGATTGGTGGCCAAAATGAAGAGGAGTAGTGCTCTTATTAGTAGGAGAAATAGTATCCCATCATTGGTCTCTCAATGCAGCCTGTACCTTTATCAGAGAAACAGCCCCAAAGCATAATGTTTCCACCTCCGTGCCTGACTGTAAGGATGGCGTGACTGTAGGAATGGTGTTCTTAGGATCATAGTCAGCATTTTTCTTCCTCCAAACACAGAGATTCGAGTTAATGGCAGATAGCTCAATTTTGGTCTCATATGACCACAGCACTTTTTCCCAATCCTTCACTGAATCATTTAGATGTTCATTGGCAAACTTCAGACGGCCCTGTACATGTGCCTTCTTGAGGAGGGGGACCTTGTGGGTGCTGCAGGATTTCAATCCACGGCATATTGTGTTACCAATGTTTTTTTGGTGACTGTGGTTCCAACTGCCTTGAGATCATTCACAAGCTCCTCCCATGTAGTTCTGGGCTGATCCCTCACTTTTCTCATGATCATCCTTATCCCATGAGGCAAAATCCTGCATGGAGCTCCGGACCGAGGGCGATTGGCGGTTATTTTATATTTCTCCCATTTGCAAATAATTGCTCCAACAGTTGTCTCCTTCTCCCCAAGCTTCTTGCTGATGGTCTTGTAGCCAATGCCAGTCTTGTGCAGGTCTGCAATCTTGTCCCTAAAGTCCTTTGACAGTTCTTTGGTCTTGAGCATGATAGTGAGGTTTAAATGATATTCTGTCTCTATCATTTAAAATACACAAATGATAAAAAACTATAGACCCTTCATTTCTTTGTAAGTGGGCACAATTACAAAATCTGCAGGCAATCAACTTATTATTTACATAACTGTACATGCCTAGGTCTGGAACATCATTTTCTAGGAAGAGTAAGCACTTCAAACCTATTAGGCACTAATTTGTTTGAGGTTTTGTGTGCATTTTTTCTGCACTAAAAATGCATGCACAGGGCCGGATTCAGAAAGATGAGCGCATCTTTCTGCGGGCGTAACGTATCTCTGATACGCTACGCCGCTGTAACTTTGGCCGCAGTTCCGTATGCAGAAAGAACTTGCGCCCTTAGTTACGGCGGCGTAACGTATGTGTGGCGGCGTAAGCCCACCTAATTCGACCTAGATACGACGGCCCGCACTCAGAGATACGACGGCGTATCAGGAGATACGCCATCTCATCTTGTATCTGAATCCGGCCCAATGTGTTTTCCATGTATTCCAATGGCTCTAGTTCACACCATGCAGTCAGTTTCCGGTGCAGAAACTGACCTGAAACTGATTGCATGGTGTGAACTGGAGCCAACTAGAGCCATTGGAAAACAATGTGCACGCATTTTGTGCAGAAAAAAAGCACATGGAACTGAACGGAACTGCGTCTGCTGTGAACTGGCCCTTACTGTTGTCCATCCACTTATCCCAGTAAGAAGGAACTGAATTTGGGAAGCTGTTCCAAAGTGTTAGGCAGAGGGCAAATGGCTAGTCACCAGAATTGCCTGTGGCCCCCCTACAGGAGATCCTTCTCTAACACTAACTTACCTTGCCTTGTTTTGCGTTTTCTGTTTGCAGGTGGCCATTGTGGTAGAGGCAGGAACTTGCTTCCTCATTTCAGCAGCAAGAATATGAGCAGCACAGTAGTGACATCACCAGTAGTGACATCACCAAATCTCATTTCCGATATCCTGAGACTAGCAGTCAGACCACCAGTGAATTAGATCTCACACTGAAGATATACAGCTGTAGGCACAGGAGTGCCTAGGCACACGCACATACCCGGAAGTGCATTTTTTAGGGTACTGCTTAACAGGTCTATATCTAAGCATCATTTGATTGATATCCAAGCATTTTTGCTTACTATCCGGTATCTGTTCATGGATACAGGTTATATGTACCTAAAAAAGTGACCACTAAGTTTATGCTTTTGTAAACAAAACAAAGTCCCCTTTCACACAGGGGAGTTGACAATTACTGTAAAGACAAAAGAAGATCATATCTAACAGGTAAACTAATGCACAGAACATCATCAACATATCAGATACTTGTTGTGCTCAATGTGCTAGGATCGCCTAAAGACAGTGATGCCCATAACACAGGTATATTAGAGAGAAAAGAACATATCATGTAGGAGTAATACACAAAACAAATGGGAGAAGACTTACATAACCAGTACACTAGCTGCATGGAGTTATCAAGACCCAACATTGTAAATCTTGTATGGTAAAGAGAAGGACAAGCCCTGCTGATGTCATTGCGTTACCCACAAACTTCAATTATAAGCGCTTGATCCACTTTTTAAATGAGAGTGTTTCCAATTTTCTTTTAATACATTTTACGTTTGTACGGATTCACACTATGTGGAGTATTTTCTTTATTGGTCATGCTATTTTGAACACTTGAGAGGATTTGGTCTAACAAGTTGGCTGCTTCTGAAGACCGCTTCTTGGTGACAGCTCTTGACCAATTGGATTGCCTTACAACTTGATCTGAACCCAGACGTGGAGGTCCCATATTTTGGTGGTTGCGCCATAAGCCTTGTTGACTCACCGAGCATATGCCCATTTGAGTCCTCTCACTCCGGTAAGCCTCCTCGCTAACTGGTGGTGGTTCTATTGTCTGTGTCCTCACCTCAACATTGATATCACGTGGAATCCCACTCCTAGTCACATAATTTGTTTTCACCGTTTATTCAAAGACTGCTATGTTTATGTTTAAAACAACTTTTGTATGATGGCACATGGACTTTAGTTTGAGTGTGAACTTCACATCTTATTTTCATTATTAGTTGTTGTGGTCATTGCACAGTGTACATTAGTTTATATACATATGTATTTCCATGTTTTGAGCGTTGCACATAATTTCACTTTTTACTTATTCCTTGATTTACAGTTGTCTTAGTGTTGTGCTGGCTGTTACTAGATATATGTCAGCGCGATATACACCAAATTTTTCTGGTAAAGAGAAGTTAACTTATTTTTATACCCCAAGACTATTAAGAGTATTATTTATAAATTAATAAAAGAAAGATAAGAATAGAGCAAGCGGGTCACTCTCCAGGGGGGGGATTTGCAGCGAAAGACCAAAGAGCTTGAAAGGACCTAATGGGTGGCTCAACTCTCTGTCAACCCAGGTGAGGGTTCCTATAGATAGCTATCGGTACAAGTAAAATATAACCAGGGCCTCCACCTATCCCTGAACTGTTCCTCAGAGTTATTAAGAGTGGCAGTCATTTCATTCATACGATGGATGTCATTACCACTGGATTCAATGGGCGCGTTTAGCAGGTGGCACTGCGTGCCAAGTTAAATTTTCTGCTCTGAGAAGCATCATGGCCATGTAAACAGACCTGAGCATCCATTAGACTAATTTGTAGGTCGGTGGTTAAACGCGGGCCCTTTTTTTCCACCACTTTGCAACTTGTGTGATATTAGTCAAAGTCACTATTATGGATATTATTATGAAGTTATAAGGTTTCCTTAAAGGGGTTGTAAAGGTTTGTTTTTTATTTTTGTAAATAGGTTCCTTTAAGCTAGTGCATTGTTGGTTCACTTACCTTTTCCTTCAATTTCCCATGTAGTCCCAAGGGAGGGGGCGAGCACGCTGACTAACCCCCAGCCAGAACAGCTCGGATGATGGGGGCAAGCTTACAGGAAGTGAGAAATTCAGACAAAGAAAAAAAAACATTTAGAAGGGAAATTGAAGGAAAATGTAAGTGAACCAACAATGCAGTAGCTTAAAGGAACCTATTTAGAAAATAAAAAACAAACCTTTATGCCTCGTACACATGACCAGACTTTTTTTCTCGGAAAGTCCGGCCGCATGTAGCCTCCATCGGACTTTTTTGTCAGAAGTCCAACGGACCTTAGATAGTGAACCTGTTCTCTATCTTTCCGTCGGACTTCCGACGGACTAACGGCAGACTTTTGCATGGTCAAAAGTTTGACCGTGTTTACAAGGCATAACAACCCCTTTAAGCAATGAGCAATTTCTAATTCCGATTGACCTTTTTAGCCATCTGTAAGGTGGTAATTCTTTCCAATGACCACAAATGTAAGGAGCATTCTTCTCACTGACCATCACACTAATGTGTCATGAGTTGTACATTTAGTAATATTTAGCAGGTGTTCCCTGAGACCGGAATGTTATTTCAAGAGTTCCCCTGTGTTGAAAAGGTTAAGAAAGATTGTGATAGATTAATAAAACATTTGGGTTAAAAACTATGCCCTACCTCAAGGCTTCGTATTACATTGGCAGCAGGCAGGTATAAGACTACCCTCCACTTGCATTATCAGACTATTACACACACAGCCACATAACAAGGATTCTGAATGAAACACTTTGCTTTCTCCCTACTTTGCCACACAATCAGATTGCAGGGTGATGGGCCAATCAGAAATTGGCATCTTATCAACCCTCATTTGAGACTTAAATCATGCCTCGCTGAGGTTCACCGGGAAAGCAAACAGCATCCCCCTTCATTTTGTATTTCGATCACTCTACCGGTTAATAACGCAAGAGTCCAGCTTCACACATCAAAAAGGAGGAGAGGAGGAAAGACTACATGTTTTTAAAAAGCAGAAAAAAAAAAAAAAGATTAACTTTTTTTTTTTTTTTTTTTTAAAGGGAATAAATATAGCTTCTCTTTAAGAGAGATTCCCTCCTGCTGCGTCTGCTCCCTATCTGTGCTGCAGTGCACTGTTTTGCTGCACTTTGCTAACAGGAAATCTCTGACCACTCTCAGCAAAAAGCATTAATTAAAAAAGCATTAATAACGCAGAGAAAATGTCCCCACTCCCTTCAATAAATGACCACCTGGTTATCCGGCCTAGCTGGAGGAAGGGGCGCCTCCCGCAGGGAACACATCTACGCTTTGCTCAAATGAAGAACGGCCTTATTAAACCCTGGGAGATTGCCTGCAAGCTCCCTACATGTGTGACACGCACATATTAACCCCTCTGCTGCAAAAAGGAATGCTTGCCTGTATCTGCTGATTAACAGCACCACGGATACCGACAAAAAGTAATAACATTGAGTTGGAGTTACGGAAAAGCAAGATATTGACTTTTTCAGTTTTTTTTTCCACCTTGTGCAGGGAGAGCAGGTAATGTACAATCTGAAGCGGACACCATAAGAGTTGGTTCACAACTAAGCACTGATACTTTCCGCATTCGTTTCAATGGGCTGACCTATGTGCGAGAAACGACGAAAGAGTCAGACTGTTGTCCAAAATCGTGCCGCACCGAACTGCATTTACAGATATGTGGGGGTCTTATTATTAACAATTAATGGCACCACCTCACTTCTGCTATAGGGCAGTATGTTTATCTGCGTGTTGGTAAAGCGTGCAATTTTGCATGCATTCTTGACACACAACCTAGTCCACAGTTGTTGCAAAGGCAGCTGTAAGGGTCGGGCCGGCCTTAGGTGTTCAGGCGCCCTGTGCGAGCTAATCCTGTGCCCCCCCCATCTTCACCCCTTGCCCCCTGGTCACCTAAACATACACAAAGAGGCTGTCCGGGGCCCCTCTATCCTCTGCCGGGAGCCTGGGGAGTGACAATGAGGAGGAAGAGGTGAGGCAAGAGTCAGCGGAGCCCTTAGGTGGCAGTGCACCCTAGGAGGCTGCCTTCCTAATCCACCTAGTGGTAGCGCCGACCGCCCGGCCCTGCTGCGACTCACATTTTGCGAGCTGCGATGGCCGCACAGCGCCCCTGTTGCCCATGGCGCCCTGTGCAGCCGCACAGCTCGCACACCCCAAAGGCTGGCCCTGGTAAGGGTGTATACACATACCACTGTTGCGATCAGTGGGTCAGTACTGACTCTGCCCATGGAAGTGAATGTGGCTGCAATGAAACTACCCTCATTGGTGTGGGTTAAAAAAAGGCAATGAGCAGGTGAAATAACACCTTCACCTGAAGGACAGGACACTTAAGACATGTAAACCCCTACTGTAAACTTCTCTTATTTGCTTCCTTTTGGTCTCTTAAACAAAGTGTTACTAAACCCAGGAGCCTGCATTCACTATATCTGGTCTCCCACAGTACACGGAAATGCAATTATTTTAGTAAATATAAATGGCTAAATACCTTTTGCAAAGAGTTTGAGTATAGCCTCAGATTGATTTAATGGGAAAAATTAAAATGTACCATCATCCGAAATAAATTAGGAAATAAAGGGACACCAGGAATAGAGGGGTAGTGGCTGCTAGTACCACAGACTCACACAAACTATTACCTAGTAAGGATGTGTATTAATGGACTTTCTCGGTACTGATAACATGAGTCGGTATAGTAAAAAATTACATTTATTATACATAAAAACATACAATGTTCCATATATAAAACAGGGCTAGGACTAACAACCCCACATAGAGATACAAAGATGTTATTTCAAACGGAAGAAGCCGTGAGGTATCAGCAGTTGTGTGGGGGAGTCCTAGAGGAACCTCTACCGGTTTTGTGGCGAACCGTCTCTTCAGGAGGTATAGTCCGGAGTCAGGGACCGCAGTGCAAGTTTCGCTGACCAAGGTCCACCGTAGCGAACAAGGGGGAACAAAAGTAGGTAAAAGTCTATGCTGGTAAAAGCAATAGAATAAGGGCAGCTAGGGAGCAGGCATCAAGGCAGGTAATTGATGTTAAAGAGCAAACAGCCGAAGATAATCAGCCGAAGACTGCAGCAGAGAATTCCCCAGCACTTAAACAGTGGAGGTATAGGGGAACCAACAGTCAGGTTACCACACTGCCATGCAGCGTCCCAGCATTCAGCCCTAGGAGAGTCACAGAGGAGCTCACGCTAAATACCTTTTCTCATCAGCAGTATGGTCGGGTCAAGCACTGGGTAAAGCTTGTAGTAGGTATTTTCATTCTCCTGGGACTGTTCCATGAGGCTGCATGACCCCTGACACTCTGTCTGGACAGTGCTGACTGGCCCTGTGCCGATCACATGCCAATTCATAGTGTACGAACATCAGAGCCTGTGTGAATCAGGCCCCTAGGAGCAGAAACCTGATTGGCTCTTCAGTGTATTCCTTGTCAGTGCATGTGCACTGCAGATCACATAACTGGCCCCTAGTACTGCAAACCCACACTAAAGAATTAAGGGTGCCACTCAAGGCTTCTGTCTATACACATTTGGTGACTACCACTAAGGGTGCAGGCTAGGGAAGAGCCTGTCCTGGCTCGAAGGATGAAGTAAAAAGAAAAAATGCCCCAGGTGCCGCACACCAACAAAACCCAACGGTTACCATAGTAAGAGCAGCCTCAGGCAAAGGCTCCATTCAGGCCACGTCCAAATCCATGCATTTCTCCTCACCCACGGGGCTTAGTCATGACTATACCCTGTAGGCAGGGTTAAAAGCGTCTGGGGCATGGCCTGAATGGAGTCTTTGCCCGGAGGCTGCTCTTACTATAGAAATAAACAAAAACCAAAAGGTTGACGCTGCGCTAAATTAAATATTGAATTATAAATGTAAATAGCTGCTAGCACTAAATTGTGTACAACAACTTGGTATAAATTTGAGACCTTTATTGATGTTAACAAATTCATCCGCAAGATGAATATTAAAAGACATTTCATTTTAAATCCAATTGGAAATGGCACTCAGGTTATCCATAGGATTCCCCCATCTTCTATTCGACGATCTGGAGTCAATTCAGACGACGTTCCACCTACCATTTGTGCTCCTATTCAACATAGCAATCTGAGGAATGCATCACTATTCAATCCACCAGGCTTTGTTGCTCCTGCGATACAAGTATTTAAAGAACTGGTTACAAAAGATCTTCTGTCTCTTAAAATTACTAAACCTAGAGGTGTTTTCCCTATTCAGACTAACATCAAGAAGATCTGTCAGCGGAATGAGATAGTAATTAGACCTGCAGACAAAGGGGGGGGGATTGTCATTTTAGACAAGTCCCAGTATGTTGAAGAAATGAATCGACAATTGTCTGATAGTTCAACATACACCCCCCTACCTTCGAATCCTACAGTAAAATATAGGAAGTTGTTATCCAATCTTGTGGATCAAGGCCTACATAAGGGGATTCTTAACAAAAAAGAACATGCCCATCTCATACCCATCACACCGCGAGTACCGGTGATATACTATTTACCTAAACTTCATAAAAGTTTAGTTAAACCCCCTGGCCGTCCAATTATAAGCGGAATAGATTCCGTCACGGCCAGGATAGGTAAATATGTAGATAGTTTTTTACAACCCTTAGTGAAATCGACTCCTGCTTTCCTTAGAGACACCACTGAAGTCTTGAATCTATTAAAAGAGGTCCAATGGAAGGATGGCTATATCCTTGCCACTGCTGATGTGGCTTCTTTATACACGGTTATCTCACATCAACATGGTCTGCAGGCAGTGGACTTTTACCTCCAGCAAGAATCTGATATACCACCCTTACAGAAGGAGTTTATTTTGGAGTTGTTAAGATTTGCAACTACACATAACTATTTTTGGTTCGGTGGTACCTTTTTTCTTCAGATCTGTGGCGTGGCGATGGGGGCTAAATTCGCCCCCAGCCTAGCCAATTTATTTATGGCTCATTGGGAACGAGAAGCTATTGATGATCAACCACCCTCACAATTACGACTTTGGAAACGCTATATAGATGACGTGTTAGTCATATGGGAGGGAGACACAACATCACTTGAGGAATTCTTTTTTAAATTAAATTCCAATACGAGGGGTATTTCTCTTCAATATGATATTAGCACCTCCCACATCCATTTTTTGGATCTAAACATTTATGTAAAAGAAGATAAACTGATTACCAACACGTTCTTCAAAGAGACAGATAGGAACGCTTTTATTCCTGTCACAAGCTGTCATCATAGCTCATGGTTAGCCGCAGTACCTAAAGGTCAATTTCAACGCATAAAGAGGAACTGCACTGATATTAAGGACTACCATGAACAAGCACACGTTCTGAAACAAAGATTTTTGACTAAAGGATATCAAGAAGTTTTGATTAACGAAACCATGAGAAAGGTGGAACAGATGGATAGAGAATCCTTATTGGTAAAAAACAGTAGTAAGAACCCTATTCCTTCAGAAAAATTTAGCTGGTCCCTAACTACCAAATATTCAAATCAGCATTTTTCAATTAAAAAAATCTTAAAAAAGCATTGGGACATTCTTAAAAGTGATAAGATTATTGGATCACTTATCCCTGATAATCCAATCGTGATTTTTAAGGGGGCACCTGCTTTAAGGCTAAAAATTGCACCAAATGCTATAGATCCACCAAGAACTATGTCATTTTTCCAGTCCCTTAAAGGTTTTTTCCCATGTCGCAGATGTAATATCTGCAAGGTAAATTCCTTTAGGGAACGGAAATGTACTAATTTTCAATCAACAGCTACTGGTACAATTTATGACATAGATTCATTTATGACTTGCTCAACAAAATACGTTGTTTACATGATTCAATGTCCATGCTCAAAGCAATATATCGGCCGTACTAAGAGAGAACTGCATATACGTCTTAGTGAGCATGTGGGCAGGATCAAAAGCGGGTTCCCTAAACATAACCTCTCGAAACATTACGATAAATTCCATGGGAGACAATTAAAGGGGACAAGTTTTTTTGCCATAGATAACATTCGTCCTCATTGGCGTGGTACTAATATGGTTCGGGCCATATCTAGGCTCGAAACTCGCTGGATTTTTTCTATGAAATCTTTTATTCCATTCGGACTTAACGTAGATTGGGATATAAACTGCTTTTTAAATAATTCATAATAAAAAAAAAAAAAAAAAAAAAAATTATTAATTTTTTATTCCAATTTTAATTATCATAATCATTATCAAAATTTAAATTAATTTATAGATCTTCTCTAATTAAATATAGATGATTTTTATGATATAGATCTTTTCTAATTAAATATAGATTGATTTTTATGATTATGCAAATTTATGATACAATCTTTTTGCATATATTGTTAACCTCCGATCTTATTTTCATTATTCGATGCTCCGCTACCAGTTATTAAACACCCCCGCGTTCTGTACTAATATATATCGTTATTTAATCTGATACGTTATGTACAACATGATTAGAACACTTTTCCATTTCTCGCTACTCAATTATTTTGCCCTCAGTCACTATGAGGACTCTCCCCGAGTTTTCCAGTATGGAACCCGTGGGTATTTAAACACCTAGCGCGCTGACGTCAACATCCGGCTTACTCCCCCGTTGAAGTCCATTAGCGACGAAACGATCGTAGGGTGCCGTGACGTCATCGCGTTCCGTCCTGAACGCCGGCTGTGTTTTCCTGACCGAGTAGCGAGAAGCATCGGAACAAGAGATCGGAGACGTTTTGCTATCCATGCTGTATTTATATTGCCTAATTGTAAGTGCAATTTTTATTAAACCCTCTTTTATTTTTAAACGTTATACGCTATGAGAGGTCCTTCTTCTCTTTTTTTTGGTTTATGACTCTTCGGATTGTATGCTGAGCTATACCGTGGTTATCTTGACGGCTAAGGTATTGGGAGACCAGACTTCCCACAGGCCCTATTAGACTGATGCAAAACAGTCTTTTCATCTGGTAAGCAGGCAATCTTATCCTTCCTCACGGGTGTATTGGTGACAGCTTACCTCACATCAATCAAGAGTCTTTCACATTGTCTGCACAATCCACTTCTCTTTCACAAGGAAAATTACTGGATAGAGTCATATGAACTTTGTTTCGTGGCTTTTTAAGACTTTTTCTTCATATATCCATCTGCATTTTTATGTTTTTTCCTATTCTGGCTATATTTTCAGTTTATTCCAGAATGACTTTTTTTGTTTATTATTAATTTATATGAGCACAATATCACTCACTAGCGCTGCACTGTTTTTTTCTTTTTTCTTTTTTTCTTTTTTTTGCTCTTACTATAGTGACCGTTTGGGCTTTGACGGTGTGCGTCATTTGGGGTGTTTTTTTTTTTTACTGGCCCCTACCACTGTTTGTGTCTCTCAGTCTAGGTTCTACTGTACGGGGAATTAAAGGCCCAATATCACAGAAAATGCAGGTTTTTGTATTCACTACATTTAAACATGCATGTAATACAAATTAGAACAGGTAGAGGTTGGACTTTGTAACAGATTTTGGCTTGCAAAATATCTTAGGTGTTGACTAGCTTTTGTTTGAATCTGACTAGCTTTGCATAAAGGCAGCAACCAGTTAGGCTGGGACCTGCCTTAAAAACTTTAATCTGAAAAAAAAAAAGAAAAAAAAAAAAAGGGAGCAGAGCGATAACCTGATCAGCGTCTTTGCTGCTACATCACTGTCCAGTCGCAATCTGGTGGCAGGAAGGGGACCTAGCCTTAACTGTAGCAGCGAAAAGTATTAAAACACCAGGCTGACAGTGCTACGAAGGGACTGTGTAAATCTGACTACTGTATGGCCACAAATGTTAAATGCAAATCTTTTGGCAGGTTAAGGCACCTCCAATATTTCAGTGGTCTATTCAACGGTTTCTCTGAAGCACAAAAGAACACCCATCTTACACATTACAGCTTATTCTCTATAAGTCTTAGACAATGGGATATATGCCACTACCTTCAGGTGATTGGACACAGGCAAAAGCTTTGCTAGGAATACCCCACACTTATATAACCCCACCCTCTCTGTGGGTCTCCAGTTTTGTAGCAAGCAACAAGGAGAAACCTGTGTCCTGTACTGTACTACAAGATATGTAATTTACAGGCAAGTCCAAATCCCTATGATCTAAATCACACAGTATTTAGACATTGGGACGTCCCCAAGCCATTAACTGAGGGTTGGGCAACAACATACCACACAGGTCCACAAAAAAAAAAGGGTCCAATGCCCCAAATCAGATGACAGCCTAAAGCATCTGGTGGCTGAAGCTCACATCAGCAGAGGCCTGGAGATGCACATGGTAAAAGTATTAAAAAATAAAAATAAAAGACCAGATGGTGGCCTTGCAAACCTGTGCAAGGGATGCTCGATGCTGAAAAGCCCCAAAAAACAGACAGATCTGGTGGAATTTGGAAAGGAAGGAACCACTGAAAATGAGCTGGGGTGGAGCCTGTGCTGACATCAGCACGCCTGCTGGAAGTGGCGGCGATCCTGGAACTATTACATGATTATGTGATGCGGTCTTATTTGACTCAATACACATTACACTAGTTAAATACAAGTTAACTGGTTGCAGTATGGAATGCCGTTTAATTCTGTTGCTGGATTGACATGCATGGCCGAGGAAGCGATTGTCCCCTGAGACTCCCAAGTTCTTAAAGACATTTTGCTGCCGTGCCCTGCGATTTCCATGATTGGGGCTCCAGACCCCTGTCGAAAAGCACTATTTAGACATAATTTGGCATCTAATAATGCAGTAAGAGGCTGCATATCACAATGGTGGAATTCACTATATTGTTTCCCATGGATGGCTTGTATCTGATTATTGGAGTTGTGGTGACGCTCACTTGGATAGATGCCTTTTATGCATATGAACTTTGCATTAAAGGAGTGGTGGTGAAGCTCGCTTAGATACACAAATTTCATATTTATGGACTTTGAGTGCATTGTTGCAATAGTGGTGGAACAAACTTAAAGTGGAGGTTCACCCGGAAATGACAATTTTTAACCTTAGATTGATGCTCATTTTGTCTAGGGGAATCGGCTAGTTTTTTTTAAAATCGAAGCTGTACTTACCATTTTAGAGATACATCTTCTCCGCCACTTCCGGGTATGGGCTGCGGGACTGGGTGTTCCTTCTTAAATGACAGTCTTCCAACAGGCTTCCGACGGTCGCATCTATCGCGTCACGATTTTCCGAAAGTAGCCGAACGTCGGTGCGCAGGCGCCGTATAAAGCCGCACCGACGTTCGGCTTCTTTCGGCTACTCGTGACGCGATGGATGCGACCGTCGGAAGCCTGTCGGAAGACTGTCAATCAAGAAGGAACGCCCAATCCCGAAGACCATACCCGGAAGCAGCGGAGAAGATCGCTCTCTAAAACGGCAAGTACTGCTTCGTTTTTAAAAAAACTAGCCGATTCCCCTAGTCAAAATGAGCATGAATCTAATCTTAAAAATTTTTTTAAGGGTGAACTCCCGCTTTAAGTTTTTTTTTTTAGGATTTTATGTGATTACATGTGGCAATTTATAATATGGACAAGATTTTTTGTTTATTTACTTTTCTTCTTTATGCACAATCGATCTAAAGACACGACAGAACTCTATTTTGAGAATTATGCTGCAAATTAGCTGCATGTGGCACCTAGTAGTCTTGGAAGGGAAAACAGGACGTCCCTTCTTGAGACTTTCAGGAAGAACAGAGACTCATATTTGCTGAAGAAAGGTGTTGCAGTTAGGTAGACCCTATCTGCTCTAACCATCTAGGCAGTAGAATTAAATTTAATTGGCGCGTTGTGAGGAAAGGGAGGTTAGTATCCTCAATGAGGTAAAATGAAGAGACAGACCTCAGGAGGAAGGCAAGATTTTAGCCTGGTCCGTGTCCATAATCAGCCTCAAAATACTCCAGGCGATGGGAAGGATGAAGGGCAGACTTCTTAATATTGATAATCCATCCTAAGATTTGAAAGAACTGAAATGTCCTTTGATAGTTGGAAGACAAGACTGTGGCTGAGGAATTTTTCAGAACGGCTATTAAGGGTACCTTGCGACTTGGGTGCCCCAAGATCTTAGCAGAGCCAGTACTTTTGTGAAGACTCCTGGTAGAGAGGAGAACCCAAATGGCAGCACGACAAATTGAAAGTGTTGGTCTCCCTCAGCATAGAAAGTATTGATGTGCAGGAAAGATGGGAATATGAAGATGGGCATCTCAAACGTCGACTGATGCTAGAAATTCCCCTAATCTAAGAGAAGCGATGACAGATCCTAGGGACTTTGTGCAGGATTTGGGGTCACCCAGATATCTACATAGAGAATTTAGGCCCAAAATGGGTGAATGCCTGTATTCAGTTTTGGAACTATAATAGGTTTAGGTAAAACCTTTTGAACTGGTATTATCACTTCTTGTGTCTGAAGGTCATCCAGTCTGCCCATCTTTGAGGTGAAGCTGGCAGAATGGAGAAGATGAGGATAGAAAATATTTTGTAGCCCCAGGAAACAAAAGACTGGACCCAAAGATCTGGGATGTCACTGGTCCAAATGCCAACTAGGTATCAGCTCATAGCAAGTTGATGTCTGTAGGTGGCAGATACATGCCCTATCCCACAGGCACATGTATACAAGGGGTATGTATGTGTGTGGCTGAAGGGCTGGAACACCTCTGCCACCTATGACTGGTTGTCTGCTTTGACCACTTCCTGGCAGGATAACTGAGCTCATTCCTGAGGCTCCTCCACTCTGGAGAGTGAGCATACCCCTTCATTGTGAAGAGGGTTTCTGGGTAGGCTTGGAGGGTTTGAGGTCCAAGGCTTGCAATGAAAATAGAGCCACCTTTGATTTAGAGGCGAATGCCTGGTTAGAGCATAGGGACTCCTTTTATAAGAAGAGGTAGTATCCAAAGTAGTAGTAGGCTCAAGCTTTTTGTGGGATAGAAGCACCCCCACCTTGAGTAGCTTCCTTGATAAAGTTAAGAGTATCACCAAACAGGGACAGTAGATTTGATAGATACCAAGCGCCAACTAATGGCATTACTTATCCCAAAGGAGTCACAGGACAGGTTGTGATACAACTCCAGAAAATGAACTGGCACAGAAACTAAAACAAGGATCAGGGCTGGTGCAAAGATTTTTGACACCCTAGGCAAAACCAAATTTTGCTGCCCCCATTGGCTCCACCCTCTTTATACTACACATGTGACAAGAAGCAGCAGCTTCTTCTAGCACTGGTTTCAGTCCTGCGTGTGTATGCTCCCTCATAGGAAAACTGTCAGGTTTAAAAACGCCGGGAATCCCGGTGGGAAAATAGAGAGCAGGTTGTCTATTTTCCCACCGGGATTCCCAGCAGTTTTCCTGTCAGGAAAACTGAGAGGAAGCATACGAACGGTCGGTTTTCCCAGCCAAAAGCTGGGACCATCATTCAGTCAATAGAAAAAAATAAGATCTTAAAAAAGCATAAAAATGTGTGCACTTATTTTGGATGCATTATTTTTACGCTTTAAGATTTGTATTGAGTGAATGGTGGTATAAATCAGTGGTCTCCAAACTGTGGTCTGGGGCAGATGTGGCCATTTGTTTGCCTTTATCCAGCCCTTGGGCACTATTCCTTCCTTTGCTAAGAGGCACCTTACTCCCACTGACACCAATGATGGGGCACTATTCTTCCCACCGACACCATTTTATTTACACCCACTGACCACCAAGCCCATGGCACGGTTTACTCCCACTGGTCACAGTCCGACCCCCTAATATTTGAAGGGCAGTAAACTAGCCCTTGGTTTTGAAAGTGGGTCACACTACACAGAAATTATTATTCCTGGGCTAGCTTACAGATTTGTTTTGTGCCTAAGTGCTCAATCCTCCTATAGGCAGCAGTATAACCTGAAAGTATATGACTATGTCCCTCAATGGAGGCCATAGACAGAGCCACAACGCCTGGGTGCAGAAATATTTCTGGCACCCCCACATGGGCGTGGACATCTTACCAACCCCTCCCCTTTACAAATGTTTTTATGGCAATGAGTCTTGCTATAAGTCGATGATTGCTGCCACTATTCGTAAAAAATACATAAAAATATCCCAGTTTGTAGACGCTATACTTTTTGCACAGACCATCAACATACGCTTATTGGAACTTGTTGGCCTCCACTAGTTGGGGGTGGGCGACATCCTCAGCTCTGAGGGGGGATTCATATTGGGACTTGCAGTGCTTCACTATTGGGAGGGTCCCCGAGCCCCGAAAGTGACAGACTACAAGTCCCAACATGAACCCCTGAGATTTAAGATTGTGACCCCCCCAAAAAGTGAAGGACTACAAGTACCAGCATGAACCCCTGAGATCTTTGGATGTGACCCCTTAGATCTCATGGGTCCATGCTGTGACCTGTAGTCTTTTACTAATTGGGGGCCACCACCAGTTCTGAGGGGTGCTGGGACAGTGAGACCTGTAGTTCTTCACTAGTTTGGGGGGGAGGGGGGGGTGTGATGCATTTTCAGCTCTGATGGGTTCAGGCTGGGACCTGTAGCCCTTCACTTTTGGGGTATCATCCCCAAAAGTGAGGGACTACAAGTCCCAGTATGAATCCTTGAGATTTATCCTCGTAACTTCCTCCTCCCATCCCTCTGCTGGTAAAATGTTCTGCCAGCTCATGCTCCCCAATAAAACACACACACTTTAATTCATCCACCTCACCTTAGGCAGGTGCAGGTCGACTCTTCAGACATTCTCTAATCTCCCTTCCCTCAGTCTGAGAGGCGCAAGCAGTCGTGCTGGAGAAGATGGAGGGAGGAGGTGGATGGAGCCAAAATTCACTAAGCACAAAGGAGGAAGTAAAATCCTCCTCCGTTCTGAATGCTGTGGCTTCGGCCTCGCTCTGCGCCTCGTGACATCACTGGTTTTCAGACGCCAGACAATCCTAGCAACCAGTGCAGGCAGTAGAGGTCAGTGGTGAAACAAGAGGGTCTTGGCCAGCTGGAACAAAATACTGAAACACTGTGTGAGCAAATCGAAGCACTGCTGCTAAATACGAATCCACTTGAGCTTCAGGGCCCCACCTCTTCCTCAGCTTGCAGTGCCTGGGAGCAGTGCACCTTGCCCAGGATCGGCCCTGGGTAAAAAGGTGTTTCAGGACACCACAACGCACACGTGTACCATCTGTGGGCTGCGGTGAGGTCGAGTCAGGCGTGTTTTGTGCAGAATACAAGTACAGCCAGCCAGCAGTCTTAACATTAAATTGTGTTGAGCAAAAGCATCCATAGGCATGCTGTATGCTTTTATGTACTGTACCCAAACTTATTGTGTGCTATAATAACTGACACAGACAGAAAAAGTACATTTTGTTTATCTTTATTTACATATATACTTATATATATATATATATTTTTTAAACAAGACAATGCAAAATATTTGTCTTACAAAAACCATTTACAAAGCTTTCTCTGAAAGCTTATTTACATAGTAAAAAATCCCTTTTGCGTGGGATCCAGTACAAAGAGCACGAGTTATATATTAAATTGTTCATTGGATGGCAGGTAGTTTGGTAACAAAAAACCCTACAAGATGTGGCAATATTCATCTTTGTCGACATTAAGAAATTCAGGATATGGTCTACATCCTTGCAAGACAATGCAATTTCTTAAAATGGACAGCGTTTGACATGTCACAACACCTACCAGCACGCAGTAGACTGGGTGAACTTTGTTAGAAAATTGGTTTGAGGACTTGTGTACATAGCAGCAGAATGAAACACATAAGACAGTGGCTCGCTTTAGTTGCTTTGACATGTATCAAACTGCCTTGCCTTTACACTAACTTACATGGTGATACAAAAGCAGTTCTAATGCAAGTATCTATGTACACAAGCCCTAAGCGTTTCGGTCACAGAGCAGAAGCCATTTCTTTGGCTCACTATGCATATTTCAATATGGAAAAAAACAAAAAAAGTGTGCTCATGCCCTATTTGTGAGGTCACAAGCTCCTAATTCTTTTTTAGGACAAACAAAATAACATAAAAAAAAATAAAAATGGCTGCCAGGACACGCGACATTTTTCCCCAAACCTGAGCACATCTACAGCCCACCAGTGATACAGCTGCCACCAAACCAAGTGTGAGAAGGCTTGAATCCCCCAACCTAAACATGGGGGGGCAAGGCCCAAAATTAGCATCTGCACATTTCACTTAGTGCGCCTTCCAAATGCATCAAGATGTCGCAGAGGGCAGTAAGTCTATAGGACCTGCAGCCCGGTCCTCCTCTGCACTGTAAATATTTATGCAAGCCTTTTCAAAATTTGTCAATTCTGAAATGATACTCTTGCTTCCAAAAATATACCTTCCAGGAGTTTAGATGTAAAAAGAAAAAAAACATATTCAGATGTCTCAAACATTTACCTAAACCCATTTAAATCTGCCTCACTGACTCATCCAAATTAATTGTATTTAATATTTATGCCCAAAAACGGCCTTCAAACAAAAAATTATTATTATTTTTTTTAAATGCACGTCAAGTCAGTTAAGGTCAGATTATGTGATACGGTAATAAACTCTTTCTACTAAAGGTAATAAACTCTTTCTACTAAATAACGAAGTTACCCTTCATAATAGAAGTCTAAATAAAGGAATGTTTGCTTCTGGTATGCAAAATCTTTGCACCGACAACAAAACGGCTATTCTATGCCATACTGCGGAAGAGTTTGTTACTCATTCACAAGGCTCTCCCACGACTAAGAAATTCAAGTAGTTTTCTACCCTTTGAAAAGAGCAGCATATTGGGGCTTCATGTGAGGAAGAAAAAAAACAAATCGCTGAATAATGAGTCAAATACTTCAAACTTCTGGCGACTAGCAGGCACGGTTTTTAATTTTTGCACTCCAAAGAGCACAGGAAGAGTCTGTATTGAAAGGCTCTCAGCCAGAATGCTGAGGAAAGTTTTCCAGTAGTACCCTGCGGCCTTCTTCATAATCATCCTCGTCTACATTGACAAGAAGCTGTATGGTCTCCTGTCCGACAGCTTCCTTTAGAGAGTCTGTAATGAAAACCCCCTTCAGAGCTTCAAGTAGGGATCCGTTCATGTAATCGTTCCAGAAGGCATCCAAGTAGGCGAGTTCTGAAAATTTTATATCGCAGATGATTGAGCCAAGGTCTCTAGATTTCAGAACGGTGTTGGATTGGCTAAAGAGATCAAACCGCCTCTCCATTGGAACCTGCTTCACAGACAGAACATTCTGGCTCAAGATCGAGTCATGCTGACAATACTCTGCTCGAACACGCAGCCTTATTCCTGGAAAGGAAAACAAAAAGGAGGGAAATAAGGAAGAGAAAGAAAAACAAATTAATTCATATGAACTAACAGAAGATTTCTAATCCAGTGGCATGCAACTATAAAAACACTCCTAAGTTGTTCTGATTTAACCTTCAAGATACGAAGGACCAGCACAGCTATGATGCTCTAGAGCACTGAACAACTCGTTAAATGTAGCCAATATCATATTTGCATTATGGGTATCCTATGGTAACAGACTTGATTTGACAACGTCTAACCACCCATACTTTTATCCCATCATTAAATGTTGCTATAACAAAGTCTGTAGAATTCAGCAAATATGTTTGGAGAAATTGGCTTAAATGAGAAATATGAAATAGCTGGATTTAATTCAGATTTTAAAAAACAGAGAAAATTGTTGGGGAAAGACTGAACAAAAACCAGAAGGGTTGAAGAGAACGAATATATTGTAGAAGAATGCACTGGTGGCTGGTTACATACGCTTATAAGTGATTATTTTCCTCTTAACTTTTCGCTTTTCTTGCTGAAGGTCAACCTGCAGATGCATTTAACTGAGAGTGCAAAACAGAAAATTTTGGGTTTACATAAAAAAAACATCTCCCCAAAATGCAGGACTGCTGCAAAGGAGAGGCAGAAACTCAGAAGAATACTGTGTCAACCCTATCTTGTTTAAGTGACAGACCAGGAATTTTGTCAGATATTGACCTTGTCGCTAATGAAAACGGTGCAAGAATTCAATTCAAAACTTTATTCCCATGTCTCAAGAGGGACAATGGGAAACAGAATAAAAAAAAAATGGTCAATTTCTATGAAGTTACTACAGATGTTTGACGCTGGCAATTATGGTCAAAGTCACTTACACTGCTATTAATAAAGCAGTATTAAGTTAGATCAAGCAACTTTATAAGTGCACTGCTCCAGAGATGTTCTACTGGACTGTAGGGTCATTGGATGCAGATCTAGAAGCCCTTGCACCTTTACTAAAATACAGTAGCAAAATCTTAGTTACAGAGGACATTCCGTCAAGATCACTGGTCTTTTACATTATAGTTATGAGAACAAAAATTCCTTAGTTGTATCAGAGCACAATCAAAAAATGACACAAGACCTAATACTTCTTGATTTTGACGAATCAGCCATTGAACCATCTACAAAAGCACAAATGTTAACCAATACAGAGGTCCGATGTATTATATTCATGCGTAGCTTTCTTTAATTTTTTTATTTTTTAATCGTCCTTTTCCCCCCCTTTTTGTTTAGGGCCTTTACTGCTTGGAGTAACTATTTGCAAGATAACCAGCTTCAAGTTTATTTGTTCATTTCAATAGACACTTCATTATAGGATGAATACATTTTATATGTAGTATTTAAGAGAATATACAATTTGGTTCTGCAGAAAGCAGAGATTGTACCATGGTTGTGCATTAGCAGTCAATGTGGCGTACAGGGAGCACTTTATGTGTCTTTACAGCACATCAGATATCTCGTAATGCAGATATATCATCTGTGATACAATAGTTTCATTTTGCACTATGACTATCTTTCATAAAATACATAACAACTGTACCTGGGTTTTATTTTTATCAGCTGATGTGCATTTCTACAGGCAGACATGCCTTTTCAGGGCATTTTACTAAAGGCCCACTTACTTGAAACGCTTTTTGTTTATGGATGAAATTACATTTCAGAATGTTTTACTGAACTACAACTATGGGCCCTGTTTGTCAGAAGAACGCGCCAAGCACATCAGAGTGGTCTAAGTGGTTGTGATATTACTGTAAGTACAGTAATCAACGGCCTGGTCTGTAAAAAACAGCTACAAGGGAATAGATGATGAATTTACATTTGCTGAAGAGCTACCTTGCAGATGTAGCACTGAAAACTTTAGCCTTTTCCAGCAGTGCAACCCTTTCGGCGTTACGGCCTTCACAGAAACCATTTTTTTTTTCTTTTATTAGATTTCCCATGAACAGAAATGTAAAAAGTACATATCAAGTCTTATAAATCAAGGAAAACCAGGAGGTATACTAAAAGAAAGATCTGTTTTATCATAAAAATAAAGGATTTAACGTTCCTTTTCTGCTTCTGGAGTAGGTATTTGAAGCAGGTGACCCCAAAGCAGCAGAGCTGCAGGCAGAATACACCTTTTTTATGTGTAAAAGAAAGTAGAGATTATGAGAGGACCTGCAGAGGCGCTGCCGGTTCCAGTCACATTCAATGTGAAACAGGAACACTTTAAACTCCACTCTACAATTCCTTAACATTCATACTCTTCCTCCAAAACTGCAAATTGCATTTTAAAGAAGGGTATTGGGGAATAGTATGCAGACATTAAAAAGGTTTTATCTGTAGAGACACTTACAGTGGAAATGCAGACAAATAAGCTCTGTTAGGTTTTTATTGCGGTGTCCAAACTAAAACTTCCTCACTTTGCGTTGTCCCTGGGGGAAAAAAGGCTGGGGGAAGTCTTTTCAAAAAGACACAGACTGCAATTAAAAACCTGACAGAGGTGCAAACCAAGTCAAAATGTACACAAAGTTCTGGCTGCAACACCACTTTAAAAGCAATATCAGACAACATAGAATCTTTAATTTTTCCTTTAAAATTTTCTTTAAGTGAGACATGTTCAGCTGTAAAATTCACTCTCGTTAACGCAAAACTTTTTGGTAAGAGAATGGCTTCAAAGCTGGTTGCACTACATCTTTAATAGCTCAGATCCCACATTTCTCCTCTGGTATGAATGCAGAAATTAGGAGGAGGTGGGAACATGACTAGAAAGAGATGAGGCCGAATAGGATCAAGTGTGATCTATCCCAACAAAACATAATTCTCATGAATATGTATATTCAGAAAAAAAAACAAGGATGCATAAATTGTCAATGGACAAATCTGAACACACATTCGGAAGAATATGGAAAATTAAATCTGTTCAGAAAGGTCAAATTCATCCGATTTATGAAATCACTTTCATCTCTTATTGCGTTTATTTTTTTTGCTCTATATTCCAAGCCGAATGGTGGCTGCTGAATTCAAAAAAGGTGGCAAATTTTTCAGCCAGAAACACGATCGGTGTTTTTATTTTTTTTACCGGAGGAGATTTATGAAAACTGGAGCGCTCAGAATCTGGTGCGGCTGTGCATGGTAGCCAAATCAGCTTCTAACTTCAGCTTGTTCAATTAGGCTTTGGCAATAAGCCCCCAGTTCACATCAGATCGTTTTGACATGTGATGTGACATGTCAAATCGCACATAAAATCGCCGGCACTGATCAAATCTGTGCGACACCGACTTTGCAGTGCTGCACGATTCCCAAAAGTAGCTTCTGCACTATTTTTGGCAACCTGGAGGCAATTTCAATAGACATCTGTGCATAAACCCGCATAGATGTCTCTGAAATCTCTCCTGAAGTCAAAATGGAATGCGGGTTTAAAAATCGTGCAAACTCAGCTGAACTCGCACAATTTCAAACCCGCCTTCAGTGTGAACCTGGGCTAAAACCTGGAAACCGATTGGTTTGAATGCAAAGCTACACTAGATTTTGCACTCTCCAGTTTTAGTAAATAACCACCACCATGTGCACGAAGGCTCAGTTCACATATGGCATCTCAGGCAGAATGGCTAAGATTCTACCTGCAATCTCAAATTACAATGCAAAACACATGTTTGGGTGGCATTCATTTTCAATGGCGCCTAAAAACACAGTGCAGTTTTGCTGCGATAAATCACACAGCAAATGGCAAAGCTTGTCGCCCCAAAAAAGGAGCAGGAGCTTAATTTGGGTGATGAGCTTCGTGTGTTGCGGTTTGCCACGATAATCGTGAAACACCTGCACCACATTTTAGGCGTCATTAAAAATGAATGGCACCTGAACATGCCTTTTGTGACAGCAGTGCGATTTGAGATTGCAGGCAGAACCGCAACAATTCTGCCCCAGATCCCAAAACACCAAATGTGAGCAGAGCCTAAAATTTTAAACCCGAGTGAATACAGATGCATTATTTAAAAAAACAAAGCATTACAGGGCTTATGCAAGCACTTAAACATTCAGTCTTACATTATAACTTCTGAAAGACCTATATTTGTCCCCCAATTCAGCCTAAAATTAGATGTCCGGCTCTTTTAGGATAAACGCACTTTCAAAGAAAGTACAGTTATCCTCTTGGCCCACTTTTTCAGCTTAAACCGTTTCCTTAAAGTGGAGGTTCACCCAAAAAATCAATTTTTAACATTAGATTGGGCCTAATTACGGGAAGCAGAATCGGGTGTTTTGTTTAAAATCAATGCAGTACTTACCGTTTTAGAGATCGATGTTCTCCGTGGCTTCCTTGTATGGGCTGCGGGACTGGGCGCTCCTATTTGATCGACAGCCTTCCGACCGTCGCATACAGTGCGTCACCAGTTTCCGAAAGTAGCCGAACGTCGGTGCGCAGGCGCCGTATAGCGCCGCATCGACGTTCGGCGACGCGCTGTATGCGACCGTCGGAAGGCTGTCAAATAGGAACCCCCAGTCCCGAAGACCATACCCGGAAGCGGCGGAGAACATCTATCTCTAAAACGGTAAGTACTGCATTGATTTTAAACAAAACACCCGATTCTGCTTCCCGTAATTAGGCCCAATCTACTGTTAAAAAATGTTTATCGGGTGAACTCCCGCTTTAACTTAATCAGACTACTACAGCCAACAGAAACCTTCAGAGTCTCCAGACTAAGATGGTCTTTCCCCCAAACCTATATAATAGATTGAATGCAGACAGTAGAAAGATCTTTTCCAGAGGCTCTCTAGATTCTTGCAGCGCTGCCTCCAATTCAGGTAAACACACAAGCAGGTGAAGGTTTCTTTAGCCTAAGCCAGGGGTAGGCAACCTCGGCCCTCCAGCTGTGGTGAAACTACAAGTCTCATGAGACATTGCAAGTCCTAGAGGCAAAGGCATGATGGGATTTGTAGTCTCAGCACAGCTGGAGGGCCGAGGTTGCATGCCCCTGGCCTAAGCAGTGGTATGTTAAAAGGATAACTGTACTTTTTTTAAAAAAACGTTTACCCTTCCTTCTTCAGGGCACAGTATAAAAGCCTTCCTAAACCTACTTGCCCGTCAACATCTGCACCTCACAAACAGAGGCTGGGAGACAGCGTTAGGCCAGGAAGTGGACAGGGGAGCCGCTGAATGACTTAGGTGACTCAATCTAAAAGTGTCAGACACAGGCCAAGCAAATATAGCCAAAAGGGAGCAAATATGCATCTTTCTTACATAGGTACGAACAATTATAATTTAGGATTGAATATTCAGATTCACACATAAGCCCCATAGTAAGTCATTACCTTCAAAGATTGGCTTGTTGGCACAAAGTCACTAGCCTATAGACTGTCAAAGCACTTGTACCCGTGCGGCGATACACACTTGTGCATTGTTTGTGAACATTATCTTGTACATTGCTCAACAGTTTTGCAGAAAGGTAGCTCTTTAATAAACCACATTAAACACAAAAGAAAGGCCAAAGACATTGTACTTTAGAGAGTAACAAAATTAGCGTCCATGATAAAGGTAGTGATCATATCTGATGAATGGAGCAACTTGTAAAGAACAGTGCAGGCTGAAGCAGGAACAAGCTTGTAATTTTTGCTCCCATGTTTACCATTGAGTTGCAGTGCCAGGCTGTCAGAGCAGCTTTTTAAGAGGTTTTCCATTGGCGGTATTAACTGTGAACCGAGAGAGACAGGTTGAGCTTTTGACAAAAAAACAGAACATTTCTTTTCTAAGTAGCAAGTATTCACGTTCACAACAAAGGGCTGTTTCAATTCTACTTTTATAAAATATTCTTCTTGAGAATGCAGAAGTCTGGCTAATAAAAAAAAAAAAAAAACTGCCGCAGATATCAGAAGATAAAAGAGGTCTGCCATCAAACTGAACAGGGGTCTTGTCATTAACAAGGCAATATTGAACTTATGAGAATCCAAAAAAATTAACTTATAAGGCTTCACCAACAACAGTGGTGTTTCACAGCCGTTTCTTCCTTTTTAACAATGTAAAAAAAAAATTCCATCCTTAAAAATGAAAATATTAAAGATATTTGATCATATTTTTTTCGTATTAAATTTTATACGAACAATAATAAAATTGCTGCCAGTGAAACGCCAGTCTTGAGCCTATGAAAATTTCTGTTGTCCTTTAAAAGCAGATACAAGAGGACCTCTTATTTCTGGTATCCGCAGTACACAGGAAATAGTGCAGTAAGGACTCTATGGTATATGCATTAACAGCAGGCAGATATAGAACATTTCAATTATATCTGTTTTGAAAGTTATGCAAATATCTTGTTAAATAAATATGTCCGCCTAGATAAGCTGAACCCTGGATATGGACATCAGCTGCTGCTATACGATATAAAAAAAAAAAAATCTACACAGGCTCAAACGTTCTCTAACTAGTTCCAGTATCTGCATGCAGAAGGAAAAAATGTGATGGCCATGCTGTACTGGAGTCTACAAAATGCTATCTGTCTCAATCGTCTCTCACTTGCAGAAGGTATACATTTTCCACATTTACCTTTTATTACGGTACGCTTGTATTTTTGCAGGGCAGCGTGCATGATCATTTCCTTAACAGAGAGATTTGCTCTCTCAAGCATCAACCTTTGCTCAGTAAACCTGGAATTTAAATTTTAGAGAAAGTCGACTGAACAGAACAGCAACATAACACCATGACATTTCAGAGGATACGTCTAAGGAGTGCTTCAACGGAAAAAAAAAGGGACACGAACACCTGACATGGTGACATACATTTAAAATAGGTGCACTTTTAATAAGCGCACATTAACTTGCAGCATACGAAGGCATGTGTTGAGTAATGGGAGAGAAATGATTCTATTAACGGTTTGTGGTTAAAGAAACAAACGCTGCTCAAGATGGGCACATTTGTTTCTATTACATTTTTAAAGTGTATGTAAACTCAAAACCATTTTTTTGTACTAGATTTGGCATTGCCTCACTATGGGGGTTATTTACTAAAGGCAAATCCACTTTGCACTACAAGTGCAAAGCAAAAGTGCACTTAAAATTGCACTGAAAGTGCACTTGGAAATGCAGTCGCTGTAGATCTGAGGGGGTAGATCTGAAATGAGGGGAAGCTCTGCTGATTTTACCATCCAATCATGTGCAAGCTAAAATGTTGTTTTTTTATTTCCCTTGCATGTCCCCCTCGGATCTACAGCGACTGCACTTCCAAGTGCACTTTGCACTTGTAATGCAAAGTGGATTTGCCTTTAGTAAATAACCCCCTATAGCCTTTTTTTAAAGCATGGTTTTCATGAATCTGTAGCAATGTTTCTTACCTAGAGTTCCTGCTAGTGACAGCACTTCCTGATGCAGACTGACAATGCCAAGCCACCAACTTACAATGAGGGCTCGTGCACACAGGGTGTTTTTGCAGCTGCTTCCAGGGGCGTCTTGCATTTTTTTTTCTTTTTACTGCCTCTAAACTCTCCTCCATGTTAGCCTATGGGGTCGATTTACTAAAACCTGGGAGGTGCAAAATCTGGTGCAACTGTGCATGAAAGCCAATCAACTTTTAACTTCAGCTTGTTGAATTAAGCTTTGATAATAAAACCTGGAAGCCAATTGGTTTCAATGCAAAGGCTGTCCTGCACCTGATTTTGCACTCTAGTTTTAGTAAATCAACCCCAATGTGCCCATGCAAACAAACTTTCATTGGAGTTTGTAAGCATAAGCGTCTAGGGGCTGAGAAGAAAAAAACACACACAACTGCCTGTGGTTCCGAGCCTGGCTGTAAAAAAAATAAAATAAAATACAAAACGCTGCAACAAGCTTTTAGCTTGGGGTTTGATTTCAATGTGCAGGGGAATGTGCAGGGGTGCTTTAGGAGCGGTGTATACACCACTCCTAAAAGAACCTCAAAAGTCGCTTGCAGGACTTGAGACGTTCTGCCAGCGCAGAGCCACAGAGTAAAAGCATTTGGGCTATCACACTGCGATTGCAGATGAGGCTTTTTACAGGTGCCATTTTTAGCGCTAATGCGGCTCAAAAACGCCTTCAGTGTGAAAGGGGTCTAACTGTAAAGTAGTGACTTTGTATTGTCAGCTTGAAATATAAACGATAAGGTGTTTTGACCATTAATGCAGGATCAGGCAAGAAACTTTGCAACATATTAAAATAAAACAAAATTTAAAACTGTATTCTATGGAGGCATGATAAAAAAAAAAAAAAAGATTTAGGGTTTACATTACATTTCAAGTTTCACAGCATGCCATTTTACCAAGGAAAAAAAAAAAAAAAAGCAGAGGGGGATATACACCATGTATATATTATTCGCTGGTATGCTGTGCCGCAGTTTGAGGGAGAATATCACAAAACTAAAACATGTGATGTCTGTGCAGTTCGAGTTGAGCCATTTTGTATGGCACAAATGAGATTGCGGCAAAATGGTGTAGGACTTTTTTTTTTTGGAAACACCGGAATCGGTTTGTGAGCCGTTTCAGGGAGTTATTAATTTAACATTGTAACCCGCAGCAGATCACATGAAAGCAGTTCGATTTCAATGCAGTTCGATTTCAATGCGGAGCGGGAAACGCGCTAGGATTTGCTGTGTTCTCTGCACCACATATTTGTGACCCGAGTCTCAGACTGCGGACCTACTGCAGACATTTGGCCATTTAAATAGAACAATGGAAAGCTGTACGGAGGGGACTGCCACTGCTGACCTCAAAATACTAGTTGCTTGAAAATCTCTGGCTTCAAACCTTTCTGTATCAATCTGGAAATCAGAATAAAGTAGAAACTCCAGGTCAGCAACTCGGAATGTACTGAAGCCAATGAGTCAGCAAAGATGAGTAAGCTCAGTGTTAGTTAAAGGAGTTGTAAAGGAACATTTTCTTTTGCCTAAAATTAATGTCTGCAAGGTAGACAGACAGAATAGTGTAATGATTCGGTTAAAAAACGAGTAAATACCTATTAAATTGCTTCATCTATATCACCTCCGGCGTTCTAGTTTCTGTTCTCTCATTCACTTCCTGGTTTGCGGCGCTTGTTCATGCAAGAACTACATTTCCCAGTATGAATTGCGGCACGCCCAGTAATTCACACCTCCTTGAAGTCTCCAACACGTAGAGAGCGTCCTGCCGCACAGATGTAGTTTCCAGGAGGGGGGTGAGCACGTTACTGACCACCGCAGTAAAGCCTCCCATCACGGTGGTCAGTAAAAACAGACAAGCAGGAAGTGAACAGAACAGAGAAGAAATAGAGCAACTTCTGAGCAAAAACGAACAATGAGGAAGTGAAAAGAGGAATGTCTGCAGGTAAAGGATGCTTATTATGAAAAAAAAATGTTTTCCTTTACAACCCCTTTAAGCTTATGATCTAATGATATGAAGAGAACACATAACTTTAAACTTTTCAAAGAAATAGGTTTACCATCTGTGCTTCTACTCAGTCAGGTCCTAAGTTTGGAGTCAGGTCCTAAGTTTGTTTGTTTGTTAACAAAGACATGTGTGGATTAGCGTTCAAGTCAGTTGTGTCTTTGTTAACAAACTGAAACTTAGGACCAGACCGAGTTAGCAGTTGACATATTACTTTGAAAAGTGGCATAATTGGCTAGTTTGTGGATCAAACTAGCCAACAACTATACACAGTCTGGGTTGAGCTAGCTGTTAAATCTGTAAACATTGCAAAAGCTTTAACGTTACAAGTCTTGCCTAATACCAGTTATAGATCTGTCAGCATCATTCTAGCTCATAGGTGTCAAACAAACGGCCCGCGGGCTGAATCCGGCCCTCCAGCCCCTCTTCCAGACCCTTACTTTCTGCTTTTAAGCAATGCATCCAGCTTCTTCCAAGCAGCAGCATAAGGAAAGGGGGGTGCACTGTGATGTAAGGGAGAGTAGGGCACTCAACTTCTAAAGGTGGGGTGGCTCTTGACATTTAATGTAAGGGGAGGGGATGCGCTGGACATCTAACCTTACAGATACAACCGGCCCTTTTGAGGGCAATCATGATGCTGATGCCCACAATGAAATTCAGTTTGACACCCCTGTTTCTAGCTGGTTCTGGTTTCAGTTTTTAATAAGGACTGATGCAGGAACTTATCCCTGCTTGCCCTCCTTTTCCCTGCCTAGTGAGAGGGTGTTGGTATTCAATAAGAACATTTTCAGAGCACCCGCTCACTAGGCAGAGAAAAGGAGGGCGAGCAGGGATTAGTTCCTGCAACAGTCCTCATTAAAAACTGAAACCAGAACCAATGGAAAAAGACAGCCGCACTCCAAAAAAACTTGATGGTTGCCTTTATTTATATAAAAAAAGGAAAACTGCACTACAAGTCGCAGCACACAACACGGGAGTAAAACAGCAGACGCGTTTCGCACTATAAATTAGTGCTTAATCACAGCTATGATTAAGCACTAATTTATAATGCGAAACGCATCTGCTGTTTTACTCCCGTGTTGTGTGCTGCGACTTGTAGTGCAGTTTTCCTTTTTTTTTTTTTAAATAAAGACAACCATCAAGGTTTTTTGGAGTGCGGCTGTCCACATTTTCTTTTTCCATTTGTTGTCTTGTGCATTGCCAGCACCCTTGATCTCCTGAGACTACACTGATCATCCTAACACAAGCCACCTGGAGCGGTAACTTTCTTTCTGAAACCAGAACCAGCTAGAAAAATTGCTGACAGAGCTACAACTGGTATTAGGCAAGACTTAATTTTAAAAAACTTTTGCAAGGTTTACAGATTTAATAGCTAGCCCAACCCAAACTGGGTATTTTTGTATCGCTGTTGGCTAGTTTGATCCACAAACTGGCTAATTATGCAACTTGGGGACTGAAGTGGGAAGATACTTCAGCATTAACCAATGCATCCATTTAAAAAAAAAAAAAAAAAAACACACACACTTTGCTAGGACCTTGCGAGGAAGGACACTGCAAAATCTCACCACTTGAATCTCCAAGACGGGTAAGAAGCTGGCGATGCAACATACTAGAGCTGTGCCAAAACAATCAATTGTGGTGCTCTAACGACTCAAAAATATTTTTGATCATGACGTTAGTTAGAACTTGAACTGTAGGAAAGCCTCCAAATAAAACTCAATTACAATTAGATCTCCAGTAGGATACCTTTATCATTTATTTGCCAAAGAATGTTAAATTGCTAAATTTAAAAAGGACCAAAAACACTTATATTGTGATATTTAGAGATCAGTCTCTTTGAAAGTGCTGGTATAACCAAAGGATGTTCAAATGACCTATTAAAGAATGTTTACTACCAAAGAGGTCAGACTGTGTAACATGCAATGGAACTCTCCAGCTCTGTAGATCTCTACATAATACTTGCTTCCGTCACTGACAGACAGGGTTGCAGAATTTTGCACAAGGAGGCCCATATGCCAGTGACAGAGGGTTAAAGAAAAGGAAAAGCACAACACTGAAGAGTTGAAAGGTCTTACTGTTTCATCCAGGTAGCACAGGTGTGAAGATTTGAATTATGTATTTACTATTTTATTTAGTAAATGTCTTCTTATGCACTCATTTCCTGCAAGTGTCAAAATGTGAGAAAATGTTGGAGCAGAGACAGATTAGACAAGACATTTCAGGCACCTTCTTCTAGGGAAATATGTGGAATGAATAGCTAACAGACTTTCATGGGGTAATGAAAAAACCCGTAAGGCTGAATTAATGACCGAGACAAAAAGATTAGTAATTTTCAGAGAAGATTTTTTTTTTCCCCCACAGGTTACAAAACACAGCAGCAAGATACTGGGAACAATGTTTACATGTCTGAAATGCCCTGGAGATCAATGGGGTACAACTGCTCCATTCATATTAAATTGCAATTAGTAATGAAGAGCTTCAGTTATCAGACATGTTTATCCAAGTTTCACCAACTTAGGGCCAGTCCATACTGGGAATCAAATAGAACGAATTCCTTAACATGTGGTGCAGTTTGAGCCCATCCATTTTGAATTACACTGGACTACAGCAAGAGTAGTGCATACACTACATCAAGGATCTCAAACTGTTGGCCCTCCAGCTGTTGCAGAACTACAATTTCCATGGGGCATTGCAAGGCTGACAGTTACAAGCATGACTCTAAGGCCTTGTACACACGGTCGGACCAAACCGATGCGACTGGTCTGTGGGACCATTTTCATCGGTTCACCTCTGAAGTGGCCGTACGGCCTGATATGTGTACACACCGTCAGTCCAAAATCCGATCGGGTCAGAACGCGGTGACATCAAACACACGACGTGCTGAATAAAACGAAGTTCAATGCTTCCAAGCATGCGTCGACTTGATTTTGACCATGCGTGGGTTTTGAACCGATGCTTTTCTGTACTAACCATCGGTTTGGTCCGATGGGGCAGCGGTCCATCGGTTCGGTTGGTTTTGAAGATTGTTTTAAAATTTTGGACCGAAGGAAAACAGACCGATGGCCTATACACACGGTCGGTTTGGTCTGATGAAACTGAACTTCGGTTCATTCTCATCGGTTTGGTCCGACTGTGTGTACAAGGCCTAATAGGCAGAGGCATGATGGGACTTTTAGTTCTATAACAGCTGGAGGTCCACCGCTTTGAGATCCCTGCACTAAATTAAAAAAAAAAAAAAAAAAAAAAAAAAAAAAAAAAAAAAAAAAAAAAGCACTGCAACCGGATCACATGGTACTTTTATACCATGCAATTTTGTGCAGGCCCACGTACTGCCTTTGCAACCTGCGTTTGGTGTGTCATTAACTTACTATCAACACCCGCTGCATATCACAACTGCAGTGCAATATGAATGCAGTGTGGGAGGCGTGCACAGGACGCGAGTTTCCTGCACCATGTTCTGGTGTAAACAGGCCCTCAAATAGTGCAAGATGGTCCGGTTTACTTGGAAAAGCAGCTAGATATCAGTTTAGGATCCGATTTGAGTTAAGTGTTTAAACAACATTTTTCATGCTTCAAACGTGGTAAACCAAATTTGTAGTTAAAAAAAAAAAAAAAAAAAAATTTGCATTGTTATTTCAACATAATAAGGTCAAGGTCCTCGGCAACTTGAAAAACATAAGTTGCATGTAAGGCTTGATGCTGTGTTTTTTTTCCCCAGTTTAGACCCATACAAAAGAGGAAAGCAGAGCATTGTTGTAGACTGAATGCACACAGCTTTAGAAGAGTGTGTAGGGGCAGAGCACAGAAGGACCACGAAAACCTTCCCTGGCAACACGCTGAAGTGCAGACACGCCATCTAGTTAGTGGAGATTGTGGATAAGCGACTTTAAGTAAACAATGCAGTGTTGCTCTCTACATATTAGGCAGCACCAAAATAGTTTGCAGACACTAATCCATGCAATGTCAGCTAACCAAAATGTCATTTTGGAAGTGCAGAGATTAAGTTACGGTCAGAGAAGCTAGGAATCTTTTGCAGCAGGGGACGAGAGGTTAGAAGGGAAACACCAGGGCATGTCACTTCACAAATGAACCTGAGCAACTGAAAGTGCCTAAACCACAGCCAGGGCTAAAAGAGAACTTCCACTGTGGCTTGGCTGTGGCATCCTGCAGGACTATACATGTAAACTCCTCCCATCGGGGGTCATGATTTACAGTAAACTATGAGTGATGTTAACCTCTCACAGGGAGAGTTTAGCAAGCTGATGGAACACACAAAGCAATTTATGGGCGTACTCACCACATGTGACTTTGTTCTGGGTGGGTTCAGCCTGTTCAGGAGCACTGCTCACTTTGCACTTTTTTGGTTTTTGGCAGCGACCCCGCCTTACATTTGTTCGTTTTCTCTTTTTAGCAGTAGAACCTATAAAAAGAGGCAACAAAATAATTTAGAATAAATATAAAAGAAGGACAGGCTGTGCATTTAGTTTGTGCTCATATCTTACTTCCCTAGCAACATTATCTACACATAAGTAAATTTAAGGAAAAAAAAGTTGGTAAATACGACATGCTTAACCGTAAAAAAAAAAATGGGTAAGGTTAAAGCGGTTGTAAACCCCCCCCCCCCCCTCCCAAAAAAAAAAAAAAAAACACATACTAGCTCATTATGAAATACCTACCTTAGATTGAAGCCGTCGTAGTCTCCACCCCTGGCCGCAGACATCTCTCCGGAAGGTTACTTCCGGGTATCGACAGCTCCGGCGCTGCGATTGGCCGGAGTGCCGAAGACGTCACTCCTCGCAGAGCTATCCATGCCGGCATTAGCCATTAACAAATCCGGCATTCCCAGTGCGCCTGCGCCATAGACATGGGTGTTGCAAACACCTACAGGTAAGCCTTAATCTAGGCTTACCTGTAGGTGCAACTTCTCCCAGAGGGTTTACTTTCTCTTTAACAATTGTAGAGAAAATAAAATAATAATAATTTTAATACAAAGTTGGTGAATATGACATGCGCTTTTCTCTACAACGGTTAATCTCTACAACGGTTGTAGATTATATATATATATATATATATATATATATATATATATATATATATATATATATATATATATATATATACATATACATACACACACACACACACAAATTATTCTACTCATACAGCCTACCTGTTTCCCAGTTCTCTTCATTGGATTGTGATGTTGCTGGATTAAGACATCCATTCATCTGTTTTTTTGAGTCCGTAACTGAAGGCCCATAGTTATACCGTTCAGGGGATACTGGAGAGTAAAAATAAACACATTTGAAAAACTTGACATTCAGACAGGAGTTGCAGAATGCTAAAATTGGCAAAAAATCCTTTTGCACATGCAAAGAGTGAAACGATTAAAAAAAAAAAAGGAAAAACAAACAAATCTTAAACTCTTACCACAAACTGGTAAATGCATATCAAATTGTTAAAACATTTGGCAGACAGTACATGAAAATATGTAATAGACATGATGTCTTTATGATGGTCTCAATTTCTCACTGCTTTTAGGCCATCTGCATTTGGGTTACAGCACGTTATGCTAACAGCGTTTGTAATTGGCAGAGCTTTGGATAAGCACTATTGAAGCCATTAAAAAAGGAGAAGTACAGACTGAGCTCATTTTGCTGGGCTTCTCCTCTGGGTGACAGGAGTCACCCAGAGTGACTTCAATTCATTTTGCACCCCTGTGACCTGTTTTCAGCAGAGAGCAGACTGAAGTCTGCTCTCTACTGCCATCATCACTGGACTGATTCCTGTCTCAGCCTCTCAGCGAGCAGCTGAGAGATTTAGACGGCTGCTCTTCCCACCCCTCTACAGCTCAGTGCAGAGGTGTCGGGGGGGGACAGATGCAACATTGGTCCGATGCTGCATCCACCTAGGCAAATACGATGGAAAAAAAATAAAAGAAAACCCATACTTGTCTTTTAAAGAATAGGTCACCCCAACATTTCATATTCCTGAAATATGCCCATGGTACCATGTACTTGTGTATAAGAGCATTCTGTTCACCTTGTATGGAGAAATTCCTGGCAGACCTGCAAGCCCCCCCACCCCCCCATTTCACATTGATCACAGTAGGCATGAGAGACATCCATCTCAGCATTGTCAGCTTCTTGAGTAGTTTTACACTTTAAGGGTTCACATATACCAGTGTTAATTTTGTCGACTAAAACGACAAACATTTAAGTCAACTAAAACTAGGGCTGCAACCAACGATTATTTTCATAATCGATAAGTTAGCCGATTATTTCGATCAATCGCATAATAGCGTTAAAAAAAATATATATATATATATTTGCATTTTTACATTTTCTTGGGCCAATTTGTTGTTGGGCAGAATACAAAACACAAATTGCTGCAAAAACACATTACATGCTTTTCTGCAGCTTCTCCATTGAAGTATAATTGAACCAAAAAAAAAAAAAAAATAGCACCGTTTTGCTTTAAAGTACTTGCCCTTTCCAAATACGCAGCAGCTGAAAAAAAATCATGTAAATGAACTGTAGTGCGTTTCTGCAAAAAGCACCAAAAAACATAGGTGCGAACCCAGGCGTGAGAGGTTTAGTAACATAATAAGGGTTAAAAAACAAAACAAAAACAAAAAGAGCAAATAATAGCTACTGTAAGGGCTCTTTCACACTGGCGGCCCGTCGAGGTCCGCCTGACAGTTTTTTTTGCGGACCTGAACGGGCGCTCCGTGCTCCCCTATGGAGCCGCGGATGTCAGCGGTGACATGCCCGCTGACATCCGACCCGCCAAAGTGTGACGGAGGAAAAACCTACTTTTCCATCTGTCTGGCGGATCGGATGAACACGGACAGACGGTCCGTGTTTATCCGATCCGCCCATAGGGGAGAGTGGAGAAAAGACAGGGCGGTCCCTGCACAGTGTGCGGGGACCACCCTGGCAACGGAACGATCCCTGCTAAGCAAGCAGAGGTTCACGGGGCGGATCATTACTGATCCGCCCCATGTGAAAAGGGCCCAAGGGGTTAATTTTTTTTACTGTGGGACAGTGAAAGTAATATTTACAGTAGCGATTTGCTTTTTTGTACTATAAAGGGCTAGTTTTTTTTAACCCCATTATGTTACAGGCCGATAAATAGATTATGAAAATTGTAATCGATTCGTTTTTTCGGCCCTAACTAAAACAATTGAGATGACTTAAATACAACTAAAAAACTAAAATGCCATTTTAGTCAAAAGACCAAGACTAAAACTAAATTGAAATTTGACTTTAAAATTAACACAGGTCTGTAGAGCATGTTCATACCTCAATACCATAAATAATAAAATTTTCGATTTTTCACTCCAGCAGTATATGAGTTTGGAAATTGTAGAGAAACGTTAACTAATGCATTACAATTTAATTACACTTATTAGATTTTAGTCGACTAAATACGACAAACAATTGCAGAAGACTAAAATGGGACTAAAAACTAAAAATGCCATTTTAGTCCCAAGACTAAAACGAAATTTTCTGCCAAAATTAACACCGACATATACTTTAAAAGCACCGTCAGTTTGAGGAAGACGGATATTGCGCTTGATGGAAGCTACTTAAAAACGAATAGAGCTTTGCCAATACCCTGTAAAAATTTCTGTAAACATTGCTTTTTCAGATAAGCCCATATGCAGAAGATCCAACACTGATATGCTTAAAAACATTCCAACCTATTCTACAAGCATTGCAATTCACTTGTCAATAAAAAGGAGGGGGGGGGGGGGGACGCTACAGATGGCTGCAGAGCTAGAGCACTCTGTACACTACAGCTAGGTTGGGCTCTCAAATGGACTCAATACATGCCAACGTCATTCATCATAAAATTACAACTAGTAATATTAGAGCAGCAGAAGATCCAAATAATAACGCCTATGTATTTTTAGCCCAGAGCCCTCCACATTTACAGTACAATATATAAATATAGAGGTTTGCAAACTATCTTGTATAAATGTCGATTTGCCACAATTTCTATTTCACAGGCAGAAGTGCACTGTATTCAGATGACTGAACTGCACTGTGAAAAGTGGCAAAGCACAACCACACAGCAGTGCATGATACGTGTAAGAAAAAAGCCTGCGCCCATGTACATATTATAAATCAGAAACAATACACAGAAAAGTTTTTTTTTTTGTCTAAACATTAACATGCATTGAAAAAAATAGAGTCGAAATAATAAAGTTGAAAACTGTAAGAGCCGGTTCACAGAGGCCTGGCAAGTCGCGGTCCGCAGTAGTCAATGGAAACGTTCTAATAGGAGCGACGCAAGTCGCTCCGACTTAGAAAAAGGCTCTTGTACGACTTTAGGGGCGACTTGCATTGACTTCAATACAGAAGTTATTTTGCAAGTTGCCTTGATATCGCCTTGCCGAGTCGCCCCCAAAGTCGGGACGCCTGTGTGCGAATCGGCTCTCGGGCTTCATTCCCATGTGTACACTGACCTGTACAGCCTTTGTTTACATTTACAAAGACGACACGACTGGTACACACTAGAAGATGCACTAGATTAAATTTTTTGGGGTTTAACCCCAGCAGGCTGAAGGAAATAGAAAAATAAAAAAAAAAACACCACCACAGATCACTGTATTAACACATCCTAACCTAGCATTAGTTAATGGAGATGCAGCGGCTGTACGGACATACACGCACCTTGTATTAAAGCGGAATTACACTCTCCTAATAAAAAGATAAAAATTTTTAAAGACAGCAAAGACCCCATATGGCAGCGGCCATGGCCAGTGCCGAAGAAGATCACTAGCCAGGCAGGTCAGCCATAATGCTGTTGATTTACTAAAGAAAAGGGATGCTAAAGCCGGCTAAGTGCAAAAGGTGGGATTTTGTTTTTGACTAAAAAGGTTAGAAACAAATCTATGTAATTAAAAAAAAAGAAAAATGTTAGTGATGGCGTTGAGGTCTTACCTGTACGACGTCTTCTAAAGGAGACGTATGGAAGGAGATCATGTCGTGTCAATACCCTTAGAAGCTGAAACAGATGTTGGAAGTTGTCCTCAGCACAATACCCCCTTCTCTCCAATTCATAGAGTAGCTCAATGCCATCTTTAGGCCTTCGGGCCTCAGAAAATTCCAAATCATTGCTAGGTTTGGAGCACCGGTTCCATTTGTTCCAGGCAGACAGTAAGGCATTGCTAGGCATCTCATCGGCTTCTTCCACTGTCCAGATGCTAGGGTCCAGGGGGTGAGCGAAAGGGTAGGATTCATTCAAAAGGAAAGAAAGGGCATCAACATCACTCTCGGTCAATTGGGAACCGATTACATAAAACATCTGATGTAAGGAAAGCATGCCATAATATTCCAGGCACTCATCTTCCTCCCAGGAATAAGCATATACCGAACTCGGAACATCAGCCATCCTGATATGGATTTCAACTCTAGTTTAACAGCAGATCAGGGTACTAGAAAAGGACAACTCAACGTAGGAAAGTCTTGCAAAATATAAGCCCTGAACAAGACAGAAAACAAAATTATTATGAATGCAAGATTACAAAGCCAAACAATGCTATCAAAACACTCCAAATTGAATGCCTACAATATAAAACAAATAAATGTGTGGATTCTAGCTGCCAAAGAGCAAAAAAAAAAAGTCCCAAGGGCATAAACAGCATTTGTAAACTTGTTATACTTTTTTTTTTTTTTTTTACTTTCCCCAGTTCCATTTGGTTTGTGCTGAATTAGGGGTTAGTGTTTCTGGTGGGTAAAAGCACAGCTGTCACCACCTCTATGTACAGGGAGCACGCCTCCCTTCCCCTGCTACGAAAGGTGAATGTGCGAGGAGGATAGTCTGTCAGCTGTCCTATGCTCAGCCCCGAGGTGAACGCACCTGATGGCATGTCTCCCCCCCCCCCCCCCGTCTCGGGCAAGCACTTGGAGCCCAAGATAATCATGGTCTATCAAAGCACATATCTCCTAGCTAGCTGATGGTTGGATTAACATGGGATGCCCTGTCTGATTACACAGTCTGTGTGAAAGTATTGATTTGTAAAAAGGTGCAATAGCCTCAATACCATCCCCACTAGCTCACGGTCTTTTCTAACAAGCTATACCCAGTCTCTGGCCATTTCCTTTAGCAAATTCTGGCATCTTACAGTTCTCTCCAGCATTACATTAAGATTTGTGGCCCTCAAAATTAAGTTAGGGGCCGCAGGTGAGGCCCCCAAAACTTAAAGAGGAGCTCCACCCTAAAGTGGAACTCCCGCTGATCGGAACCCTCCCCCCCTCCGGTGTCACATTTTACACCTTTCAGGGGAAGGGGGGTGCAGATACCTGTCTAAAGACAGGTATTTGCACCCACTTCCGGCCACACTGTTTTGGGTTTACTGCGGGCAAAACGTCACCTCCCGTCCTCCCCCTGTTGTGCTCTGGGAACACTCGGGTCCCAGAGCACAGCGGGAGCCAATCAGCGGCGCAGCGCAACTTGCGCATGCGCCGTAGGGAACCGGGTAGTGAAGCCGGAGAGCTTCACTTCCTGGTTCCCTCACTGAGGATGGCGGGGGGAGCAGCAGAGTGACGAGCGATCGCTTGTCCTCTGCTGCGGACGGTGCTGGACTCCAGGACAGGCAAGTGTCCTAATATCAAAAGTCAGCAGCTGAAGTATTTGTAGCTGCTGGCTTTTAATATTTTTTTTTATTGGCACATCCGCTTTAATGTTGACAGTCAATGCTGCAACAGGTCTCCGTAGTTGAACAAGCTGGGTTACCATAAAAAAAAAAAAAAAAAAACACACAAGAGCTCTTTTGGGGGGGAGGCGCATGAGTAGGTAGCCACTCCCACTTCTGGCTACAATTACCATGCCGATTTGAACCAGAGGTTTGGCCACCCCCTTCCCCTGCAGTCTTCTGGGACATATCACAGGTTCCAGAAGACTACGGGACCAGTCATAAGGCTTCACTTCCTGTTTCCCTTACTAGTGATATGGCGCCTCGACCCGAAGCCGATTGAAGAATCGGTTCAGGCGACAACATTGCTGGATCCCTGGACAGGCAAGTGTAGTTCTATTAAAAGTCAGCAGCTACAGTATTTGTATCTTTAAAAGTAAACCATCAAGCAATTACCTGGAACTAAATAAACCCAGGAAATGTGCATATAGACAGCCAGCGTGGGCATACAACGTGCAAAATAATTGTAAGGAATGCAAAATATTATAGTTGGCAATACGATTTTTGGGGGAGAATGGTAAAATCCTTTTCTGCTACAGTGAAACGTTTATGTTTACTCAAACTGCTAAGAAAAAAAAAAAAAAAAGAAGATTATATTTTTAGCACTCCTCTGATGTACTTTTGGAAAATACATTGAGATTTAATAAGATGGCTTTCTTGCCAACTGCTGCATGGGGCCCTTTTTCTGAAGCACCAGAAACCTGTAGAGATTTACTAGCACAATGCTGTGAATGGAATGTCTAATGATCAATAAACCAGGAGTAATCCCATCCATAAGCCACTCATTAATCACTTCTGACTTCATTACCCCACAGGCGAATCATATATATTCCCCATACTGACAAAAGTGCTTTAATAAGGACGCGGGATATATGGCTCATTTCCATCAATCTATAAATATACAACAAGTGTTAATTCAACCCAGCTCTGATCAATGATGTTTATACAACTGTTAATATCAATCCAATACCCTGGTGTGTCCTCCACCAACAGATAAAACGCAGAGTGTTTCACCCACAGGTCCAATAGTAAGAGATTCCAAACCTACAAGCTGTCATTGAATTTGCTCAACACAACGAACCCTGCTCTATGGAAAGATAAAGGACTTTTCTAGGAGACCAGAAATAAAATGCCAGTCTTTGGAACCTGTGGTGCAAGTTGCGTTATTGCAAATGATGAATATGTATAAAGTGAAAAGCAAAATGTATTAGTTTTTTTACATTAATCCTATCACATGCAAAAATGTTCTAAAAGGTAATCTTAGGGTTGTCCCGATACCACTTTTTTAGGACCGAGTACAAGTACCGATACTTTTTTTTCATGTACTCGCCGATACCGATTACCGATACTTTTTTTTAAATGCAGCCTTGTGTCCCCAAATGCAGCCATGTGCATAATGCAGTCTTGTGTCCCCTAATAGAAAGCCAAGTCACAGAAAGAACCAACCAAAATAGCAGCAATGTTTGAAGTGTTAGGTCACCGTTACAATTTTTCTCTAAAAAAGGTGAACACCAGCAATCTTTAGCTATAAGGGCTCCCACACAGGCTCCACCAGTCCAGGGATTTGAAATCTCTGCTGCTCACTCTCCTGCACTGCCAAGATGGATTCTGATTGGTCAGCGCCATCCTAAACTGGGGGACGCTGATCAATTAGATTCCCTCTGGTTCATCCTGGCAGTACAAGATCAGTGGAATGAGTGCAGGAGTCCTAACAGCTAAGTGGCAAGTACAGCAGGGAGAGGATGGGTTGGGGAGGAACACAACAGCTTTCATTTGAATAGCTGTGTGTTCCACGCCGCGCCTCATGTATAGACACTCCCCCTTGCCCGGACACTTTGATAGACAGATCACTCGTCCAATCCTGGGACAGGTGATCTGTCTTTCAAAGTTTCTGGGCAAGGGGGAGTGTCTATACACGAGAGGCGCGGCGGGGAACACACAGCTATTCAAATGAAAGCCGTTGTGTCCCTCCAGCAGCAGCTCTCCTCTATACGAGGACTGCTCTGCTCTCCACCCCCTCTCCACCAGCTGACGAAAAAAGTATCGGGTCAGGCATCGGGAGCATTTGCGCAAGTACAAGTAGTCGCGCAAATGCTCAGTATCGGTCCCGATACCGATACTAGTATTGGTATCGGGACAACCCTAGGTAATCTTATCCTTTAACAAACAAGAATGCCTAGGGATAAAAAGGGTCGCAACTACTGCAAAACCTGCCAGAGACAAATGAGATCATTCAAATAAAATAGCGCGCAATACCCAGATAAATACGGTACATGTCCAATCAAAATGTTTTTTCTTAGTTTTGGATAGGGTTTCCAACTCTTGCCCACGCTAACAGGTTATCATCTAGTGTAATTATATATATATATATATATCTCCTAAGTCCATTTATTTTAATTCATAAACTGCTGCCATATTCTATAGCTCTTTACAGAAAACTCAGTTCACCTCAGTCATTTCTGCAAAGGAGCCAATAAATGAATGTTGGCAGAACTGGTAGCACCTAGTGAATCTGAAACGTGCCAGCAGAATATCAGTCTGTTTTTAACTTGTCGAGCACAAACTGAAAGAACCAACAACCATCATTAACCACCACAAGCTAGAAATAAAAGGATAATAATACGTATTATTCCAGAGGAGTGTGGAGAGGAGAGCGCACACTCAGCTGTCACCTTTTGGGCTCTTATTTCAAGGTGAAACAATCATCATTAACCCCTCTGGCTCATACTGAGAGACTCAACACTGATTATTACCCCCAAACTCACTGTAATTCTTACGCTAGTCAATGGAAACTGGCAGCAGCTGTGATTACCATGGATGGTGAGAAGTGGTGCCTAGGCTGTGCTACTTTTTCAACTACTACCTATAACTTAAAAGGACAAGTTCACCTTTAAGACTTAACGTGCTCCAGCATTCTCATGACCGTGGACAGAGGTTTTTCTCCCCACACCCACTGTCACAATTTAAAAACAGAGCGGCCATGAGGGGCTCTGCCTACATGGCTGTATCATTAATTTACATAATTCTGTGAATGAACTACAGCTACTATTACAGCAGATGGTTTGCAGTTCTCCATGAGCGGCGAGCGTGCTGGCGAGTGCTCTCTTAGCTGTCTTCACCACTTGGAGAAATGTTCCCACTCACCTCATGGAAACGCGAGGCATCAAGCATGCCCAAACAAATTTTTGAAGTGATCAACAATAACGGCGGAGCTACTCATTACTGAGTTCATGTTTGGAAGTTGGATTTCTGTTTTGGAGGGGGGGTTTAGGTTTTTTTTGGAGGTGTGGTCCTAAACTTTTGATCAGCTGAAAAACAGCCTGTTTCAGTTTATTCGTTGATTTCATTAAATTGAATGCTCAAAAAATGTTTTGTCTCACTCTCATTTCTTGTTGCATGTTGAAGCTCTACTTGGAACCTTGTTAAGATCCAACAATGTAAAATATGATTTTTTGCCATTTTTCAAGTGGTCTTAAACTTTTCATCAGTACTGTATAAACATTTTAGGCAATTCCAAATGTTAATGTCTCAATTACAGCAGCAAATACTCACATCGGATGCAATGCTAGTAGGGGTTAGCTCAGCCGTGTTCAGATCCTAGTCCAAACCTACCAAAGTGATCCCACCAGCAAGGGGCCACTGTACTGGGCCAATAATTAGCACCAAGATATTCCCCTCTCTACAGCTGTAGATATATATACACACACACACACACACACACACACACACACTTTGTAAATGTGTGGCTACAGGGCAGAAAGCGCAGTGACCGCTTATGAGTGGCACAGGACAGATGACAGCTTCCCGGTAGGATGTGGACAAGGATTTGAATATGACCGAGTTCATCTTGAATGGCAAACAAACATTACATTGTGCACTGGAAGAAAGGAGTTTAAGGCTACATAAATCGAAGTGTAACAACAACCCCCTTTGGCTTTTATAAGAGTAACATAGGAGAGATACCAATCCATTTAAAGGTTCCATTCACCCAAATGTAAAATTGGTTATAAAAGAGGAGGCTGAGGGCCGGTGCATTGCCATGAAATGAGATTTGCCATGGAATGAGATGGTCCGCCTCCATCTCATCCTATTGGCTCACTCATGTCACATGACAAAACATCAGTCACAGCTAGGCTATCATAGGGAGAGGATCTCCTCTCCCTGTGATAGCCCGATAGCACTGTCAGCAGCGTGCCTCCCGATCCCCGATTAAGTACACCCCGCGCCCGCTCTACTCCCCGTCCCCCGCACTCTACTCCCCATCCCCCGTTAAGGCTCAGGGAACGGGGCGAGTCTACGCTATTAGCGTAGACCTAGCGTTGGATACGTTAGTAGCGTAAACCTGCGAATGCGCAGTATTTACAACACCAGCCCAGTAGACCTAGCGTAGGCTACGTTAGTAGCGTAAACCTGCGCATGAGGTTTACGCTACTAACGTATCCAACGCTAGGTCTACGCTAATAGCGTAGACTCGCCCCGTTCCCTGAGCCTTAACGGGGGATGGGGAGTAGAGTGCGGGGGACGGGGAGTAGAGCGGGCGCGGGGTGTACTTAATCGGGGAGCGGGAGGCACGCTGCTGACAGTGCTATCGGGCTATCACAGGGAGAGGAGATCCTCTCCCTATGATAGCCTAGCTGTGACTGATGTTTTGTCACGTGACATGAGTGAGCCAATAGGATGAGATGGAGGCGGACCATCTCATTCCATGGCAAATCTCATTTCATGGCAATGCACCGGCCCCTGGCTTCTTTTACGTTTTCGATAGTACAACGAGACCCATCTGCCACATTCCCTAACTGGTCATTTCCACCTTTGAGATTTGGAAGTTTCCTTATCTTCAGCAAAAGAATGGGTGCGTGTTTATTTTACGATTATTATATTGACCTAAAGCGGTGTTCCAGCTGAAAAAAATAAAAAAATTATCTTTTTAAAAAAAGTCAGCAGCTAAAAACACTGTAGCTGCTGACTTTTAATAAGCACACTTACCTGTCCAGGGTGCCCGCAATGTCGCCCCCCCCCCCCCCTGTCCATCGGATCGGGTGCCGGCGCCGCCATTCGTACTAAGGGAAACAGGCAGTGGGGCCTTGCGGTTGTCTGTTATTTTATGTTCTGATAACTAAATAAAAAATTGAATGTTAAAAAAAGAGTGTGTGTGTGTGTTACGCCCAGCAAATGTCTATATGTTTTTAAGATACCATACATACTTTAGTAGCACTGTCAGACTTGCCAACTCCAAATAAGGATGAGCAGATTTTTGATATAATAATACAAACATTTTTATTACTACACCCTAAATCAATATAACTGGTCAGACTTATTAAAGGTTCCTGTAGGACCGCCTTTTAAAAGATTGGTGGCAATGCTTTTCCAGCCCCAGTGGGAGAAGCTCCATCTCTCGGGGGCTGTCCTGGAAGACACCTGGGAGAAAAATAAAAAATATTCGACTGCAAAGTCAACATTTAACACATTACCCCAATGCACTCTGGCTGCAGCGCAATGTGCACACAGTTATGGTGCAGGCTAGCCGTGCTTTTCTATAGACTTCTATTATGCCCTGCGGTTTTGGTGCACTTTCAGAAATTCCATCAACACAGTGGGGACATATTAGAAAGCTATGGGAAAGCCCAGCTAAACAGCAGGGAACAGCAGACAACACCGTGCTAAGTCCAAAGCACAGTGGATCAGTGTGAAGCTGCTGGGGGCACCCAGCAAGAGCACCGGCATGGGACCCGAGAAGAGGAGGATCCGGGCTGCTCTGTGCAAAACCATAGCACAGAGCAGGTTAGTAGAACAGTTTATTTGTATTCATTTTATTTTTATTTTTTAAAACAAGACTTTAATATTGCTTTAATCAAAGAATGATCAAAGCAGTTTGTTGTGGTTATCTTCGCAATTGAAAGGTGGTTAAAGTAGCTGTAAAGGCAAAAATAAAAATAAGGAGGGCACCATGTGTCCCTTCAGCCATACTGTATGAAATGGGAAAAAAACATACATATATACATATATATATATATATATATATATATATACACACACACACACACACACACACACATTATATATATATATATATATATATATATATATATATATATATATATATATATATATATATATATATATATATATATATATACACACACACACTTGCTGAACCCCTTAGGCCACAGTTCAGTAGATGGGCTTCTGATCACTGGAAATCCCTGCAGCCTTGGCTAGACTTCCAAAGCTGATCGATGTGTGCAGACTATGGGCAGGCTGTGTGCCAAGGTGGCTGCCTGATGTTCCTTTAAAGGGCAATGTATGGCAGTGGGGGAGCACAATCACCCTTCCCTTCATGCAGACCTTAAAGTGGATGTAAACCCTCCATACACCCAGTGAAGGGAACAGCCTCAGATGATACACAGGGATAAACCAAATCTCCCTACATAGGTTTTACATGTATATCTGCTGTCTTCCCATTTATATACCGTTTAGAAAGTTCAGATTTTCTCTTCCCGATTAACACAGTGTGTGATGTCTGGGCATACAGCCAACATTGCTGATTAGAGAAAAGACACAAAAAAAAAAAAAAACTCAGAGGTGAACAAATACCAAACAAAGTTATATTTGTGGAAAAAAAAAAAAAAAAGGACGTAAATTTTGTTTGGGAGCCACGTCACACGACAGTGCAATTGTTAAAGCGACGCAGTGCCGAATCGCAAAAAGTGCTCCGATCTTTGGCCAGCCAAATGGTCAGGGGCTGAAGTGCAGTGGCGGTGCGACCATAGAGGGCGCAGGAGCGCCGCCCCCTCACTCCTGCACCGCCACTGAAATACAATACATAGATTCATGCATTGCATGAATCTTTGTATTGTTGCTGCCGCCCACTATTCAGATGGCCGGCCCCCTGGTGAGCGCCGACCATCTAAATAACGGCAGCTGGTTGGCTTTGGAAGTGCCTATCAGAGCCAGCGGGAGAAGACATAGAGGGACGGTGGAAGCAGGATAGCTGACCCCAGAAAGATAAGTGCCGAACGGGGAGGGGGCATTTTACAGGGCACAGTGCCGTCAAATTGATGGGCACAGTGGCAGCATATTACAGGGCACAGTGGCGAAAATTGATGGGCACAGTGGCAGCATTTTTAAGGGCACAGTGGCGAAAATTGATGGACACAGTGAGGCTACAATTGCTGGGCACGGTGAGGCTGCAATTTATTTATTTTTCCGTTTGTGCGCCCCCCCCCCCCCCCCCCCAAATTTTGAGCACCAGTCGCCACTGCTAAAGTGGTAAAAAGTAAGGACTGATTTTTGCTGGTAGTTAAAATCTTTGATATTTGCAAACAAAATGAAAGTTTTCTATTTAGAGTAATAAGCTGTCAGGTTAGTAAAACAGCGATATCAGAACAGATTCAATCACAGTTTGTAGTGTACATAGATTTGCAAAACAATGGGATAAAAGGTAGATTCCTGAACTTTGTTCTATCTCATGGTTACTGTTAAATTGTGTTAATGCATCAATGCAGTGCATGTTATCTCAGCTTGGATTCATTCAAAGAGTTTACCAAAAATGTAAATATTGCAGAATATACAGCTTCATGCTACATAACTAAGCTCCATTCCATGCTGAATAAACTAAATTATTAGGGTATCTTAAATAGAAAACCATCTTTAGAAAGACAAACAAGATGAATTTGATGCATCATCACAGGGTCATAGTGTGGATACACAGGTAGTGGTGTGCCAACGTCCAAATAATTTAAGAAGAAAGTTGGATAGAAGTATGGACTTAAAATGCAAAAAATGTAAGTTTTAAATCTGATAAAGTAAAAAACAATGGCCCGGACTCACGTAACACTGACGCCGACGTATCTCGAGATACGCCGCGTAAGTGTAAATGTGCGCCGTCATATCCATGCCCCGTGCCCATAGAACTAGATACGCCTGAAAATAGGCTTCATCCGACCGACGTAAGTTTCCTACGCCGTCGTATCTTGGGCGCATATTTACGCTGGCCACAAGGGGCGCTCCCATTGATTTACGCGTTGAATATGCAAATGACTGAGATACGCCGATTCACGAACTTACTTCAGGCCGTCGCAGTAATATACGCCGTTTACGTAAGGCGTATGTCCGGCGTAAAGTTATTCCACATATAGGAGGCGCAACCTATGCAAAGGTATGGACCACGGAACAGCCGTCGTATTTTACGTTGTTTACGTAGTACTACGTGAATAGGGCTGGGCGTAGGTTACGTTCAGTGATTCAACGTATCTTAGGAGTACTTTCCAACGTGATTCTGAGCATGCGCACTAGAAGCGTCCACGGGACGGCGCATGCGCCGTTCGGCCCATCATTTGCATGTGGTCACGCTTCATTTAAATGGATCACGCCCACTTCCACCTACTTTGAATTAGGCCGGCTTACGCCTACGAATTTACCTTACGCCGGCGCAACGTTGGGAGCAAGTGCTTTGTGAATACTGTGCTCGCCGCTCTGCGCAACATCGGCATAGCGTATATTCGATAGGCTACGCCCGCTTAACGATGCGCCGAGGTATGTGAATCTCGGCCAATGTATGTAAAACACATTAAAAAAAATGTGAATGAATGACTTCAATGACTACACCTATAGTACAAAAACTGAATCATAAATATACATAAATGTACAATAGCTAAAACATGTAGCAATGTAAATCCAAATTTGGTTTGATCGTGTTGAGAAGTCGCTCTACATGTTACGCACGTTGAAGTGCTTCTTCAGGAGAATGAGTATCTAGTATATGTAAAATCTTTACATAAAATACTTTTGCAGTAAAAATATATTAAAATACATTTGAAAAAAAAAAAAAAAATATTTGATTAAAAAAAAAAAAAAATTATATAATATATAAAAATATATATTTTTTTTTTTTAAAAAAACATTGATTTATATCCACCCCAATAAGGTATTGGTTACTTCTACCTAATGCAAGTGTATCCTTACATACAATGGATGCATCTTTTAGGCCTTCTAATTACATGGACTTTTCAAATGCTTATTCTACTTTACTAGATTATTGCATATACTGCTAGATTAGATAATACGCTTGATACATATGCCTTATAGACAGTAATCACACTTACCTTTACGTTACACTGAATGTTCTGCTCCTGGTATATGTGTGTTTTGCTATGTTGTTGGAACAAGATACTTGTATGTTTTTGTTTGGATTGATTACCTGTAATGCCTTAAAACTCTTAATACAAAAAAATAATAATAAAAGTATGTAGTCATGTTTACTAATCATGTAGTCATGCTATTAGTAATGTAGTCACGTGTTTAATTATCCAGTCACATGTTTAGTAATGTAATGTTTATTAATGGAGTCACGTGTTTAGTAAACAGCAGGGCAGCCTCTCTGCCCGGGACCTGGAAATGGAGACCCCCTGTAGTAGCGGCGCCTACTCCGATTTCCAGCTTCTACCGAGATCTCACAACTATGGCACATACACACTTACATTGGTCCAAGCTGAACCATAAGGACTATATAAACAATACCATAACATGGGATTCAGCTTTAAAGTGGTAGTAAACTCTGTACTACCACTTACAGGTAAGCCTATAATAAGGCTTACCTGTAAGTATAAAGAATATCTCCTAAACTTGTACAGTTTAGGAGATATTCCCCTCGCAATGCGCCGCTGGCTAAAGGCCCGGCAGCCTGCGCAGGAGTGACGTCATCGCCAATCACAGCGCTGGAGAGGCGATACCCGAAAGACACGCCGAGGCAAGATGACATCTCCCTCTGCGTGGACCAGGTAAGTTCCCCTAACCTCTTTCCAAGGTAAGTATTTCATAATGAGCTAGTATGCGGCGCATACTAGCTCATTATGGCTTTTGCTTCACAGGTATGGAAAAAAAAAAAAAAAACACACAGCAGCGGCTTTACCAACATTTCCCTGTTCTGCCTAGCGACATGACAGAAATCTACTGCTCCCTGTAATCGGGAGCAGTGATCGCTGTCATGTCAGTGGTAGCCCACAGTTAGAATCACTCCCTAGGACACACTTAACCCCTTGAACGCCCCCTTAGCGTTTAACCCCCTTCCCTGCCAGTGACATTTACACAATAATTAGTGCATTTTTATAGCACTGATCGCTGTACAAGTGTGAATGGCCCCAAAATAGTGTCAAAAGTATCTGCCATAATTTTTTTTCAAAATCGTCAGTGTTTTTTTGTTTATAAACGCAAAAAATAAAAACCACAGAGGTTAACAAACCCCACCAAAAAAAAAGCTCTATTTGTGGAAAAAAAAAAAAAACAACGTCAATTTTGTTTGGGTACAACGTTGCACGAAAGCGCAAAGTGCGATGGTCAGGGGGGGGGGGGTTAATTCTTTCAGGGCTGAAGTGGTCAGGACGCCCACTAACACACAGCTCCTTTTTCTACCTGCAACGTAGAGAGCGCCCTGACTCTCCTGTAGTCCAAGGGAGGGGGCGAGCATGACACTCCACACCAGGGAGAAAGCCTCACATTACTGTGTGGAGTTACAGACAGAAGAACAGGAAGTGAGGATTTCTCAGAAGAAATAAGGACATTTAAAATCAAAATGGAAGGATAAGGTAAGTGAAGGAGGACTGCACTAAGGTAAAGGAAGCTACTTAGGAAAAAAAAAAAAAATTGTACTTTTACAACCCCTTTAAAGAACTTGTTTTTTTTATAAACCAATATCCATTTATCATAGGTGTGCGCAGCCTATATCATTAGGGTGTGCACCTCAAAGCTCCAACACATATGTACTGGCCTTTTCCCCCACTATCCATCCTGAAACAATGGTAGGGAGCAAGGGGGACCCGGGCAGCAGAAAGGAGATGAACAGGGACAGGAGGGGTGGCATATATTGGTACCTGTATTTTGCTCCCGTAGCAGTTGAATTTCGGGGAGAGGGAGGAGAAGTCTACTTTCAGCTGCTGCAGGAGGAAAATACAGACCGATTCCACTTTATTAAGGATGAGCTCCGGTGTGTTCGCATAGAACACGTGCCGAGCCCGCCAGGAAGTCGGCACCCGCGCTGCGCTAATCACAGCCAGGCAGACATTGTCCGATGCTCGGCTGCAGAGATCGGGAAATGTCTGCCTGGCTGTGATTAGCGCAGCGTGGGTGCCGACTTCCTGGCGGGCTCGGCACGTGTTCTATGAGAACACGCCGGAGCTCATCCTTACACTTTATCCCAGCCCCGCTGCCCTTCTTGTCCAGATTCTGAGGCTCGGCAAGGAAGGATCGCAGTTTACTTGTCACCTACCCATGATCGGCAGGTAGATCACGATTGACGGGTTGCCAACCTCAGGATTAGGGTGTGCCCAGGCACACCTGGCACACCCCCTGCGCACGCCTATGCATTTACTTATTTTGCTGCTAAAAAAACCCTGTGGGAAAACTCTTCCATTTTTTCAATTACCAGTATTGAGGTGTGCAGCGCATTCTTGACTCTCACATATGTGTTTCTCTATGCTGTAAATATCTACTAACTGTAAGCCAATTAGGAGATATTTACTGTACATGCAGGCAGTGACATCACTGAAGGTACGGGCGCTCCCGTGTAATTTCTTCAAAGCCCTGTGCCGTGACCAGCGGCTCCGGCGTGCATGCGCGGGAGTGACGTCATTTCGGCTCTGGCAGGTCACAGAGCCGAAGTTCTGCAAACCCCCGGATTGCAAGGCGGGTGAAGATGGAAGTGTATATCGCATCGCTGGAAAGCTTTGTTTTGAGGCAAGTTTCACATAATGTGCTAGTATTAGAGGTCGACCGATATATCGGCCGATATTTGGCCGTTTTGGAGAAATCGGCATCGGCGGATTTTCATCCAAATTAGGACGATATTTAACATGGCCGTTAGCGGTGCCTTGGCTCCGAAGCTAGGCCGAAGCCGCGGCCTTTCCTGATGCTGTGAACGCGGCGGCAATCCGCGGATTGCCGCCGCGTTCACAGCATCAGGAAAGGCCGCGGCTTCGGCCTAGCTCCGGAGCCGCGGCCATCTTGGTACACCCAGCGCGGCGGCCTGTAACAGCCAATCGGCGGCCACCGCTTCCGACATCCTCCACTCTGGAAAAAAAAAAAAAACGTCCCCTGACGTGCTGCGCGCCCTGCCTCTGCCTACAAACCCCAGAATACAGCGCGGGCCGGCAGTTACCGGCCCGCGCTGCATCCTGGGGCTTGTAGGCAGAGGAAGGGCGCGCAGCAGTCAGCGGACGTTTTCTTTACAGTGGAGGATGTCAGCAGCGGCGGCCGCCGCCGCCGCCGCCGCCAACGGCCCGCTCTGCATTCTAGGGATTGTAGGCAGAGGCGGGGCAGCAGCACGTCAGGGACGAATGGAGTCTTGTGGTGGTGGGCATTGATGAGAATAAATCTTAAACAAAACACATTTTTCTGTCATGTAAATCTCTAAAAAGGAGGTGAAAAAAAGTATCGACTGAAGAGTACAGAATCCTTACAGATACAGATACGTGGGTATTGATGAGTGAATGACATTGGGCTGTACTGGTGGGCACTGGTTGGCACTGAGGTGATGCACTGATGAGGTGATGCACTGGTTGGCACAAATGTGATGCACTGGTTGGCACTAACGTGATGCACTGGTTGGCACCAATGTGATGCACTGGTTGGCACCAATGTGATGCACTGGTTGGCACCAATGTGATGCACTGGTTGGCACCAATGTGATGCACTGGTTGGCACCAATGTGATGCACTGGTTGGCACCAATGTGATGCACTGGTGCATTGGTGGGCATTGATGAGGTGGCACTGATGGGCTGCACTGATGAGGTGGCACTGATGGACACCGATAGGCTGCACTGGTGGGCACTAATAAGGTGGCACCGATGGGCTGCACTGGTAGGCACTGATAGGCTGCACCCCACCCTAAACAATTATTTCCTCTCCATCCTAGGTTTTTTGAGATGAGGGGAAAAAATAAATAAATAAATCGGCCGCCCAGATTTTCAAATATCGGCATCGGCCAGAGAAAAACCCATATCGGTCGACCTCTAGCTAGTATATGCGCCTTTGCCTTACAGGTAAGGGAAAAAAAAGTGCAGCGGTTTACAACGGCTTTAGCTCTCACCATCGGGCCCCTTCACGCCTCTCGGTCCAATGTCAGCAGTCTTCTAGATCCCAAGAGAACCCCTTGGCTGGCTGACTGGCCAATGGGAATTGCCCACGTCACTCAGGCAGAGACGCGAACACCCCAAAAAAGGACCCCTCTAGGAAGTAAACAGAAGAAGGGTGGCTGATCATGTGACCAAGTAAACAAAAAAAAATAAAGGATTTTTTTTTTATCTGGTAGAGACAGTTAGTTCATTGTATCCCAAATTTGTGTTTTCCATGACAAATCTTTGACAACACAAAAGGTGAGGAGGAGAAAATTGACAGCAAAGTCCTGAAATCTTCTCTGAGGTGACAGGTCCGCTTTATAATCTTCTATAGTCTCTCTATGAGGAGGAATCAGGGGCACAATGACCTGTCTGAGGTGTCCACTCAGCCAATGGGGTGCACAGTTACCTCAGACAGGGCGCAGAGCCAGCCAGCCGCCATTACAGCTGTCCCCTCACAGCTCCCTCTCCCCCACACAGGCAGCCATTTCCTCACTGCGCCGTAAACATTCCTCCTTCCACCAAACACCGACCGACCCAACACCCCACACACAACACCCAGCCTTACCAAGAGCAACCACCGACCGAACACCTCACCGAACGGACACCGCAATCCCGACCTTCCGCAGCGATAAACGGCTTCTCGTACGTTCCAACACAGACTGCGCATGCGCTCTGGTTTGATTGCCGTCACTCACAGCTCTCGAACCACGCCTCCGTCCGCCATCTCGCGACGCGCGCAGGCGCACAACCCCGGACCGCGGTGGGTTTCAGGTCCTGTCACGCAGCTAGCCCACGTGACGCAGGGGATGCTGCGGCCAATTGAGAGAGAGCTCGCGGTATGTTTACATTATGAGAGTAGGGGAAGGGCGTCTGTGAGTCACTGCGGAGTTTGAGCTGCCTGACTCGGCCTTGTCGCTATGGAGACGTCGGCTGGTCAATGTTATGGACAATGTCGTAAACTTGACACCAAACACCACAGAGTTGCTTTACCTCTGAAAATAGAACGTAAACACTACGGCCCAGATTCACAAAGCACTTACGCCGATGTATCTCGAGATACGCCGCGTAAGTGTAACTATGCGCCGTCGTATCTATGCGCCGTGCCCACAATCTGAGATACGCCGAAAAATAGGCTTCCTACGACTGACGTAACTTGCCTACGCCGTCGTATCGTGGGCGCATATTTACGCTGGGCGCATTTGCCGCTCCCATTGATTTTCTATGCACATATGCAAATGAGGGAGATACGCCGATTCACGAACGTACTTGCGCCCGGCGCATAATATACGCGGTTTGCGTAAGTCGTACGTCCGGCGTAAAGTTATTCCCCATATATGAGGCGCAACCCATGCAAAGGTATGGACCAGGGAACAATCCGGGCCACAAGCCATCGTATTTTACGTTGTACGTGAATATGGCTGGGCGTAGGTTACGTTCACGCCGTAGGCAGTGATTCGACGTATCTTAGGCAGTTGTTTCGACGTGATTGTGAGCATGCGCACTGGGATGCGGCCACGGGACGGCGCATGTGCCGTTCGTTATATGTATCTGTCTGGCACTCGGCCCATCATTTGCATGGGGTCACGCCTCATTTGCATGTCTCACGCCCACTTCCACCTACGCCGGCTTACGCCTTAGAAACCCAGCACAGATTTGGGAGCAAGTGCTTTGTGAATTCGGTGCTTGCCTCTCTGCGCTGCGTCGGCGTAGCGTATAAAAGATGTATGTGAATCCGGGCCTACGTTCCTTATCAGGTGTAGGCCAATAAACTAGAACTAAAGGAAAAACTTGTATTTTTTACTCTGGATAGAACAAGGAAAGGTTATAATGTGTGAGGGGGAAAAAGTCTTTGATCCCCTGCTGATTTTATGTTTTTTCCCACTGACAAAGAAATGATCCGTCAATAATTTTAATGGTCGGTTTATTATAACAGTGAGAGACAGAATAACAACAAAAAAATCCAGAAAAATGTGTTTTAAAAAAGCTATAAATTAATTTGCACTGTAATGAGTGAAATAAGTATTTGATCCCCTATGGGTGACTACATGTCCGGGATTGCCCGGGACAGTCCCACATTTTGCAGGTCTGTCCCGGGCACCTTCATTCCAGAACAATACCGTGTCCCGGAATGAAACTGACACAGCAACCCCCGGGACAATCTGATGCCCCCAAAAAGGCCGCCACATCACCGCTTTACTCACTGACAGTACTTGTCTTGGCCGGGAATGCCTGGAGGAGAACAATTCCGGCCCCTGCTTGTGATTGGAGAAATCATAAATCCCGCCTCTTGTGTCCAATCACTGTGCTGTGATTCGTTACAGCACAAGCTGATTTTTGGGAAGAGGGGGGGGGGGGGGGTGTCTCTGAATGGTAGTTTGGAAATGTGGTCACCCTAATCTTGGTACACCCGGCGGTGGCCTAGTAGCGGCGTGCTGACGTCATCATCACCCGCCTGCTTGTGTCATCTGCAGACGGGTCTGCTGCCTGCTGTACTTTCTATTCTGGTAAGAGCAGGGAGATGTGGACATTACGGGGGAGATGTGGACATTACGGGGGAGATGTGGACATTACAGTATGGGGGGGGAGATGTGGACATTACAGTATGGGGGGGAGATGTGGACATTACAGTATGGGGGGGGGAGAGATGTGGACATTACAGTATGGGGGGGGAGATGTGGACATTACAGTATGGGGGGAGATGTGGACATTACAGTATGGGGGGAGATGTGGACATTACAGTATGGGGGGGAGATGTGGACATTACAGTATGGGGGGGGGGAGATGTGGACATTACAGTATGGGGGGAGATGTGGACATTACAGTATGGGGGGAGATGTGGACATTACAGTATGGGGGGAGATGTGGACATTAGAGTATGGGGGGGGGAGATGTGGACATTACAGTATGGGGGGGGGGAGATGTGGACATTACAGTATGGGGGGAGATGTGGACATTACAGTATGGGGGGGGGGGAGATGTGGACATTACAGTATGGGGGGAGATGTGGACATTACAGTATGGGGGGAGATGTGGACATTACAGTATGGGGGGGGGGGGGATGTGGACATTACAGTATGGGGGGAGATGTGGACATTACAGTATGGGGGGAGATGTGGACATTAGAGTATGGGGGGGGGGGAGAAGTGGACATTACAGTATGGGGGGGAGATGTGGACATTACAGTATGGGGGAGATGTGGACATTAGAGTATGGGGGGGGGGGAGATGTGGACATTAGAGTAGGTGGGGGGAAGATGTGGACATTACAGTATGGGGGGGAGATGTGGACATTACAGTATGGGGGGGAGATGTGGATATTACAGTATGGGGGGGGGGGAGATGTGGACATTACAGTATGGGGGGAGATGTGGACATTACAGTATGGGGGGAGATGTGGACATTACAGTATGGGGGGGGGGGATGTGGACATTACAGTATGGGGGGAGATGTGGACATTACAGTATGGGGGGAGATGTGGACATTAGAGTATGGGGGGGGGGGGAGAAGTGGACATTACAGTATGGGGGGGAGATGTGGACATTACAGTATGGGGGGAGATGTGGACATTAGAGTATGGGGGGAGATGTGGACATTAGAGTAGGTGGGGGGAAGATGTGGACATTACAGTATGGGGGGGAGATGTGGACATTACAGTATGGGGGGGAGATGTGGATATTACAGTATGGGGGGGGGGAGATGTGGACATTACAGTATGGGGGGAGATGTGGACATTACAGTATGGGGGGGGGGGGAGATGTGGACATTACAGTATGGGGGGAGATGTGGACATTACAGTATGGGGGGGGGGGAGATGTGGACATTACAGTATGGGGGGAGATGTGGACATCTAATAATAATAGTGCAGCGCAAAACAAACAATTTTAAACTATACATACAGAAAGTTAAAACATATGATATATGATATATAATTAAAAATTATATAATAAAGTCCATATAAAGTGCTCAAGTGCAAAAAGATGATCCAAATCGGAATATAATAGTGCAAAAATCCAAAGGGTGATATCCAGAAGGAACCTCCACCAAATAGCAGGAATGGCCTCTCACCTTACAACCTTCGACCTGCAATAGGTCACAAAGCATAATCAGAGAACCACCTGTTCTCAGAGGACAGCAAGCAATGCAGCAGTAGAACCACGATATCAGTCAGACTCAGGATCAGGACATGGCAATCAGGGCATAAAAAACAAAGGAGAGGAAATCTAGTGCTCTCTGAAGCCAAAATACATTTATTTAAGAATAAAAAACGAATACACTCACTGTATAAGCACTCTCAAACGAGTGCAGCAAAACAGCATAAAACATCCATAAGAGCATGGGTTTCAGTCTAGGTCGGCGATCGCGGTTGACGTCGCATGTGGCCCCTTCCCCTCGTACGACGTTACGTCCCTATGAGCGGGACTTCATCAGCGTGGGGTGAAAAAAGGCAGCAACCTTTCACCCCAGCAACCTTTTTTGCTGCCTTTTTTCACCCCACGCTGATGAAGTCCCGCTCATAGGGACGTAACGTCGTACGAGGGGAAGGGGCCACATGCGACGTCAACCGCGATCGCCGACCTAGACTGAAACCCATGCTCTTATGGATGTTTTATGCTGTTTCGCTGCACTCGTTTGAGAGTGCTTATACAGTGAGTGTATTCGTTTTTTATTCTTAAATAAATGTATTTTGGCTTCAGAGAGCACTAGATTTCCTCTCCTTTGTTTTTTATGCCCTGATTGCCATGTCCTGATCCTGAGTCTGACTGATATCGTGGTTCTACTGCTGCATTGCTTGCTGTCCTCTGAGAACAGGTGGTTCTCTGATTATGCTTTGTGACCTATTGCAGGTCGAAGGTTGTAAGGTGAGAGGCCATTCCTGCTATTTGGTGGAGGTTCCTTCTGGATATCACCCTTTGGATTTTTGCACTATTATATTCCGATTTGGATCATCTTTTTGCACTTGAGCACTTTATATGGACTTTATTATATCATTTTTAATTATATATCATATATCATATGTTTTAACTTTCTGTATGTATAGTTTAAAATTGTTTGTTTTGCGCTGCACTATTAATATTAGATGTCAATGTGAGGTGTTTTATTTGAATTTACCTTAGTGCTGGCTTGCATTTTTTAGTTTATATTTACATTCCAGCGCTGAATAATTTTTCTTTATTGGGAGATGTGGACATTACAGTATGGGGGAGATGTGGACATTACAGTATGGGGGGAGATGTGGACATTACAGTATGGGGGGGGGGGAGATGTGGATATTACAGTATGGGGGAGATGTGGACATTGCAGTATGGGGGGGAGATGTGGACATTACAGTATGGGGGGGGGGGGTGACGTGGATATTACAGTGGGGGGGATGTGGGGAGATGTTGATATTACAGTGGGGGAGATGTCTGTGGATATTACAGGGGTGTAGATGTGTATATTACCGTGGTGGAGATAACGTGGATATTACAGTGGGGGAAATGACATGGATATTACAGGGGGGAGATGTGGATATAACAGTGGGAGAGATGACATGGATATTACAGTGGGGGAGATGTGGATATTACAGTGGGGGAGATGTGGATATTAAAGTGGGGGAGATGTGGATATGACAGTGGGGGAGATGTCTGTGGATATGACAGTGGAGGAGATGTCTGTGGATTACAGTGGGGGAGATGTGGATATTACAATGGGGGAGATTGTGGATATTACAGTGGGGGAGACGTAGATATTACAGTGGGGGAGATGTGGATATTACAGTGGGGGAGATGTGGATGTTACAGTGGGGGAGATGTCTGTGGATATTACAGTGGGGGAGATGTCTGTGGATATTACAGTGGGGAGATGTCTGTGGATATTACAGTGGGGGAGATGTAGATATTACAGTGGGGGGCGATGTGGAAATTTGCAGTGGGGGAGATGTCTGTGGATATTACAGTGGGGGAGAAGTAGATATTACAGTGGGGGAGATGTGGATATTACAGTGGGGGGGATGATGTGGATATTACAGTGGGGGAGAAGTAGATATTACAGTGGGGGAGATATGGATATTACAGTGGGAGAGATGTGGATATTGCAGTGGGGGTGATGTCTGTGGATATTACATTGGGGGAGATGTGGATATTACAGTGGGGGAGATGTGGATATTACAGTGGGAGAGATGTGGATATTGCAGTGGGGGAGATGTCTGTGGATATTACATTGGGGAGATGTGGATATTACAGTGGGGGAAATGTGTTTTTTACAGTGGGGGAGATGTCTATGGATATTACAGTGGGGGAGATGATGACATTACAGTTATAATAAATCAAAATTAGTCGATTAATCGATTAAAAAAAAAATCACGAACACAAAAATTTTAATCAGTAACAGCCCTAGAATGCAGCCATCACATCTAACATTTGGTAAGCTGCAATATAATAAATGTTTTCTTTTGGGTACTAAATAAATGTACTGCTTTAGTGAATCCTTCCAGTGCCCTCCTTCCAGGAATCTGTCCATCAAAGTCGCTGATTCCTTCTCCAATACCTCTCTATGTTAGTACAATTTCTTCTAATTCTAATAAATTGTCCTTTCAGAATTGCTCTAATGACATGTCTAGGATGGCAACTGTCGGCATGGAGGAGACAATTCAGAGAAAAAGGTTTTCTATACACTTCCACTTCTGCTCTCTTGTCACCCACTACACCCTTTAGTGTCAAATCCAAGAAGTGTATAGATTTTCTTCACAGGTGAATCTTAAAGTGGTTCTAAAATCTAAAGGTTCGAATTTCGAAAAGAATTTTCTTTCGAAAATCGTATCAAAGAATTTTCGTACGAATTGCGCACCGTTAGTGGGCTGCAGCAACAGCCGATTTTCGTGCGGCAAACAAATTTGAGGAATCCGACATGTTGGAAATTTTTTGAAAAACCACCGATTTTTCTGATCAATGATGGGAGAATCGTGTAAAAAATGTAATAGAAAAAAAAAGTGTATGTGCAAGAAAAGAATATTCCCGGAGAGAAAAGAATATTCCCGGAGAGAAACGAATATTCCCGGCAACATGAGGGTTTGGTCTGCCGAATTTCGAAAATCAATGGTGGCATTATCGGATCGCAAAAAAAAACAACTTTCTGAATTTAAAAAGAAAATTTGTTTGAAATTCGACCGTGTATGGCCTGCTTAATAGCATTTTCTGCATTAAAGTGATTGTAAACCTAAGACATGAAATATAAACAAAGCATTCGCTCTATAGTGTGTACTTGTCTCAATCCAGAGCACTAAGTGTCATTTTAGTCTGCTGGTTCATTCCTCTGCTATCAGCATGAGTCACTTCTGACGAGTTTTCCTGACACCAAGAGAAAAAAGGTGACAGGGGAGGGGACTCCAGCAGATTGACAGCCCCAGCTCTGTCCCTGTGTGCTGTGTGACAGGTGGGGGCCCATGTATTGTGTGTGGGAGTGGGCGGTGGTGTGTTTTTTGTAGCACCTGATTAGCGATTTAAAATAGGATGGGCTCGGGGGGCTCCCCGATCCCACCTAATTGTGCGACCAATCAGGAGGCATGTCAGTGAGACGCTTTGGCGCCAGGCGATCCTTTTGGATGCCTACGCTGTAAAAGAGGAGACACACTGGAGCTGGACCCACCTCTGCCGCTACACAGGAGGAGAGGAGAGGAGGACACAGCAGGAGAGGAGAGAAGGATACAGAAGGAGAGGAGAGAAGGACACAGAAGGAGAGGAGAGAAGGACACAGCAGGAGAGGAGAAGAGAGCAGGACACAGCCCACCACATCTTAAGTGCCGGACCTCCCGGGGGGGGGGGGGTGGAGGATTTGTGCTGGCTGACAGTGCCATGAGCCCTACAGCCACCCCTGGTGCGAGGGGAGTGCATCAGTGCCAAACTGCCCGAAGGGGGGCAGTGCTGGTTGTTTGCCGCGACCCCCAGAAGAAAAGCCCACCAGCTGCCACTGGTCACTTCCCACCAATCAGCTCTCAGAGCTCTTCTTACTGATGTACTGTACTGAAAGAGCTTGTGTAAATTCTGCACTTTTGAAGGGTCGTAGGCTGTAGATAAACAGGTACAACTTATGTACCGTATTTTCCGGCGTATAAGAAGACCTTTTGGATGCAAAAAAATGCATCCAAAGTCGGGGGTCGTCTTATACGCCGGATCTGTCACCGTCAGGCTGCGGACATCCATGTTTCAGGCTGCGGGCATCCATGATTTAAAAGCCGCGCCTCCTCCTCAGACTGTTCTGTGGTAGGCGGAACACTTATTTTCCCAGCAGGGCCTCTGTTCAGTGTTCCGCCTATCACGGATGCCTTCTCATCCTCGGACGAGAGGACGTCCGTGTTAGGCGGAACACTGAACAGAGGCCCCGCTGGGAAAATTAGTGTTCCGCCTATCACGGAACAGTCTGAGGAGGAGGCGTGGCTTTTGAATCATGGATGCCTGCAGCCTGAAACATGGATGTCCGCAGCAAAAATATAAGGTAGGGAGATCGTCTTGGCCGGCACAGTAGAGGCATGTGATGGACAGTGGAGGCATGGAATGGCACAGTGGGGGCATGGAATGGCACAGTGGAGGCATGGAATGGCACAGTGGAGGCATGGAATGGCACAGTGGAGGCATGGAATGGCACAGTGGGGGCATGTAATGGCACAGTGGAGGCATGGAATGGCACAGTGGAGGCATGGAATGGCACAGTGGGGGCATGTAATGGCACGGCACAGTTGCCTGTTTCTGTCAGCAGTTGTTCCAGTCAACGGTTGTTCTGGCTACCCCTCAGCTTCCAGACAGACTAGTAGGAAGGGGGTAGTCTTATACGGCAAGTATATCCCAAAACCAACATTTTAGCTGGAAAAATAGGGGGTCGTCTTATATGCCGGCAAATACGGTAGGAGGATTTTTTTAATCTCTGTGTATCACCTGACGCCAGTCACTTCACTAAGTATATGTGAGGGTTTACAATTACTTTAACCACTTCCTTACTGGGCACTTAAACCCCTTCCTGACCAGAGGACTTTTTGCGATTCGGCACTGCGTCGCTTTAACTGACAATTGCGCGGTCGTGCGACGTGGCTCGAAAACAAAATTAACGTCCTTTTTTCCCCACAAATAGAGCTTTCTTTTGGTGGTATTTGATCACCTCTGCGGTTTTTATTTTTTGCGCTATAAACAAAAATAGAGCGACAATTTTGAAAAAAAAAAATATATTTTTACTTGTTGCTATAATAAATAGCTCAATTTTTTTTTTTTATGTTTTTTTTTATCCTCAGTCTAGGCCGATACGTATTCTACATATTTTTAGTAAAAAAAAAAAAAAAAAATCGCAATAAGCGACTGGTTTGCGCAAAAGTTATAGCGCCTACAAAATAAGGGACAGAATTATTATTATTATTTTTTTTTTTTACTAGAAATGGCGGCGATCTGCGATTTTTATTGGGACTGCGACGTTTATGGCGGACACATCGGACACTTTTGACACGTTTTTGGCGCCATTCACATTTATACTGCAATCAGTGCTATAAATATGCACTAATTACTGTATAAATTTTTTTTTTTACTAGAAATGGCGGCGATCTGCGATTTTTATTGGGACTGCAACGTTATGGCGGACACATCGGACACTTTTGACACATTTTTGGCGCCATTCACATTTATACTGCAATCAGTGCTATAAATATGCACTAATTACTGTATAAAACATTTTTTTTACTAGAAATGGCGGCGATCTGCGATTTTTATTGGGACTGCGACGTTATGGCGGACACATCGGACACTTTTGACACATTTTTGGCGCCATTCACATTTATACTGCAATCAGTGCTATAAATATGCACTAATTACAGTATAAATGTGACTGGCAGGGAAGGGGTTAACACTAGGGGGTGAGGAAGGGGTTAAATGTGTATCCTAATTAGTGTTCTAACTGTGGGGGAGGGGGGGTGACTGGGGGGGTGACCGATCTGTGTCCCTATGTACAAGAGACACAGATCCGTCTCCTCTCTCCCCTGACAGCACCGCTGTCTGCGAGAGCCGGGAATGAGAGATGATCTCATATGTAAACATATGAGATCATCTCTCATTGGCCGCACAGATCGCCTAGGAAACGGCCGCTCCGATTGGCCGTTCACGGCGATCTGTGACTGGCTGTGTCCAAGGGACACGGCCAGCACAGCAGTTCCCCGCTGCGCGCTCGGGAGCGCGCGCGGGGAACGCGAAAAGGGGCGGCCGTAAAAACACGGCCTCCCAGAGAAGTAGAGCCACCCGGCGGCCGTATATAGTCGTACGGCCGTCGGGAAGTGGTTAAAGGGGTTGTAAAGGTTTGGGTTTAAAAATACAAATAAAAAAACATGTCATACTTACCTCCTCTTTGCAGTTGGTTTTGCACAGAGTGGCCCTGATCCTCCTCTTCTGGAAACTCTAAGCGGCGCTCCTGGCTCCTCCTCTTCTCGAGTGCCCCGTTGGAGAAGGTGAAAAACCACAAGGGTGTACAACCCCTTTAAGGTAAAAAAAAGCATCCAACTATCTTTCCTGGACCCCTCTGTCCCTAAACACTTGCTCCTGTCACTGCTCCAGCATTTTCTCCAGCTCCAGCACCTCTCCTATCCCTTCCTGACCTTGCAGAGGACACTGAGAGCAGCAGGAGCCATATGCCCCTGCTGCTGTCAGTCTAACTTTTGTGAGGAGGGAGCGAAGATGTGGCTTATCAGTGCTGTGTGTGTCAATGGATGCGCACAGCTTGCCTTGGGAAAGCACACACATGTGCCTCCATAGCACCTGGCTTGCTAAGGAGGCACCCGGAGCAGGGAGAAATGTATTCTATTCAAATTTATTCTATTCAGATTCAAATTTATTCTATTTGAAATTCGAATTTCGGAAGACGATTATATTCTTATTATTTTGTTCTATACTTTTATTTTCTATTCTATTTCTTTGTGTTTTACGATATTCTTTTCTATTATATTATAATATTTTATTTTCTATTCTATTTTATTCTATTCTTGTTTTCAAATTCGATTTTGTTTTCAATTTGAATCCGAATTTAATTTCGTTATTTTGGATTCGTTTAAATTAGTTACTATTACAAACAAACTGCACATGTCTAAATCTGTGTCTTTAAGCTTCATTTCTCAATAATTTTCTATTACCCCAAAGGAATGTATGTAACACAATTGTTTCCGTACGTGGTGAGGAAATCACTGTCTGGTACAGGTTTGATGATTTGAGCCCAAGCTGGGAAAACCCAGATATAATGACAATAATTTATGTTCTTTCTAATGTTAAAGCCTCATGCACGCTGTATTCTTTAAGACCCCTGTAGCACCCTCTACCTTAGGTAGGTGCTAAGTGTAGGGTTTTTGTGTTAGCTACCAGTGCAGGTAAATTTAGGCAGGCCTATGCTGCGAGCTAGGCCTGTTTATTTTTGATCTGGGGGCAGGGGAGTGGTTTAGGCCCCTTGCACACTGGGGCGTTTTTCATGCGGTACAGCGCTAAAAATAGCGCTGCTATACTGCATGAAAAATCATGCCCTGTAGTGTTCAATGTGAAAGCCCGAAGGCTTTCACATTGAAGCGGTGCGCTAGCAGGAGCGCACCAAAAGTCCTGCTAGCCGCATCTTTACCGCGGTATAGGAGCGGTGTGTTCACCGCTCCTATACCGCGCCTTCCCATTGAAATCAATGGGAAAGCGCGGCAATACCGCGGTATTAACCCTTTTTCGGCCGCTAGCGGGGGTTAAAACCTCACTGCTAGCGCCCGAACATCGCGGTAAATACGACGGTATAGCCGCGCTACAAATAGCGCGGCTATACCGTCACCGCGGCTCCACGCTGCAATGTGAAAGCAGCCTTAGGCCCCTTGCACACTGGGGCGTTTTTCATGCGGTACAGCGCTAAAAATAGCGCTGCTATACCGCATGAAAAATCATGCCCTGTAGTGTTCAATGTGAAAGCCCGAAGGCTTTCACATTGAAGCGGTGCGCTAGCAGGAGCGCTCCAAAAGTCCTGCTAGCCGCATCTTTACCGCGGTATAGGAGCGGTGTGTTCACCGCTCCTATACCGCGCCTTCCTATTGAAATCAATGGGAAAGCGCGGCAATACCGCGGTATTAACCCTTTTTCGGCCGCTAGCGGGGATTAAAACCTCACCGCTAGCGCCCGAATATCGCGGTAAATACGACGGTATAGCCGCGCTACAAATAGCGCGGCTATACCGTCACCGCGGCTGCACGCCTCAGTGTGAAAGCAGCCTTAGTGTAACAGTAGGTGAGTAGTAGCTCTTGGGCACCTCCCTTGTTTTCAGGGATAATGTTCTGGAAAAGGGGCAGGGCTAAGTGCTGGAGTGACATGGGGTACATGTGAGATGCACTGACCAATCCCCATCTAGGGTTGGCAGGGGGCATGCCTCCAAATATACCCATGGTCAGCCTGCTGGGGAAGGAGTTATCGGCTGGGGGAACTGAAGGATGGAGTGCTAGACTGTCTTGCAGGAGGAACACTCCCATCTGGGGGGGGGGGGGATGTAACTCCGGCGGAGGAGCTCAGGAGCTGGGATGGAGCCTCTCCTTACTCGGTCATGGAGAAGTGTGCTGGAACAGAAGTTGGAAGGACAGTTGGTCCGTAGGTCTGGTGTAAGTCCTTCAGAAAGGATCCAGGGCAGGTGTCGGTGAGTGGAAGCACATTGATGCAGCCATGAGGACAGACAGGATTTGCAAGTCAGACCACTGGGATCAATGGTCCATAACCATTATATCTGCAAGTCGGACCACTGGGATCAATGGTCCATCACCATTAAATCTACTAAAATAACTGTTTTCTGCCATGAGGGGGTACTGCAGGCCCTGGGCCTTCAGCGGTTTTGTCTACTACTTAAACTGGGACTTATTCAGAGTGAGGCCTAGTCATATTTGATGGCGTGACAGGAATACTAAGACAGTGACAGGAGGAGATGTTCTGAGGTAAAAGTCTGTTAAGCTGTGTGCAGGAGGAAGAGATGTTCTGAGGTAAAAGTCTGTCAAGCTGTGTGCAGGAGGAAGAGATGTTCTGAGGTAAAAGTCTGTCAAGCTGTGTGCAGGAGGAAGTGATGTTCTGAGATAAAAGTCTGTCAAGCTGTGTGCAGGAGGAAGTGATGTTCTGAGGTAAAAGTCTGTCAAGCTGTGTGCAGGAGGAAGATATGTTCTGAGGTAAAAGTCTGTCAAGTTCATTGTCAGCCATCTTGTCCTATCTGAAAAGTGTGACGCACTTGTTTCCATATCATTTCCAAGAAGTGTAACGCATCTATTGCTATAACATTTCAAGTGTTCATCTGTTCTATGGGCATCCCATGTCCCTTCCCCAACCAACTTCAATCCCCTAATAAAATAACAAAAACAAGCAAAAGACTGTCCATTGACTAAAGGAGTATGTCTAATGGATGTCTGGCTGCAGGGTGAAATGTGTGGATGTTGTAACTCATAGCAACCACCCGCTACACCCATTTTCTTCTTAGAGAAGAAAAGCGGCAAAAAAATGCAGTAAAGCCACATTTTTGCATGTATGTTTATGTGTTTTTATGCGCATTTAGCACTATTGGCCAGAATATTAATTTATTATGGCACGTATAATACATTAGTGCATCAAAGCGCATAAGTGCTCACTTATGCACGTTTGCATGTTTTTTTTCAGGTCAAACGCCTGTTCTCAGAACATGCAAGTGATGTTTTTTTTTTTCTTCACCTAAACTCCTGTAAATGGCTATAGTGTGTATGCATGGACACACACACTATATTACCAAAAGTATTGGGACACCTGCCTACACGCACATGAACTTTAATGGCATCCCAGTCTTAGTCCATAGGGTTCAATATTGAGTTGGCCCACCCTTTGCAGCTATAAGGCCCCGTACACACGTCCGAGGAACTCGACGGGCAAAAAACTCATCGTTTTGCTCGTCGAGTTCTGTGTGAAGCCGCCGAGGATCTCGGCGAGCCAACTTTCCTCATTGAACAACGAGGAAATAGAGAACATGTTCTCTATTTGTTTTGACGAGGAACTCGTCGGCTACCTTGGCTGAAAGTGTACACAAGGCCGGGTTTCTCGGCAGAATTCAGCTCCGATCGAGTTTCTGGCTGAATTCTGCCGAGAAGCTCGTCGTGTGTACGGGGCCTTACAGCTTCAACTCTTCTGGAAAGGCGGTCCACAGGTTTAGGAGTGTGTCTGTGGGAATGTTTGACCATTCTTCCAGAAGCGCATTTGTGAGGTCAGGCACTGTTGGATGAGTAGGGCCTGGCTCGCAGTCTCCGCTTGAATCCATCCCTAAGATGTTCTATCGGGTTGAACAGAGAGTGATACAATGGGGGAGATTTACAATAACCTATCAGTTTATAACTTGAGCTTGTTCAATTAAGCTTTGCTAATAAATCCTGGAAGTTGATTGGTTTCTATGCAGAGCTGCACCTGAGTTTGCACTCTCTAGTTTTAGTAAATCTCCCCCCACTGTATCTGTTTCCTCCATTCACAGAAAAAGAAAACACGGGACGGGCTTCACAGTGGTTGATCACTGTGATAGTCAATCATAGGCTATCATGGCAATCAGGTGGCCTGGAATCCGGAAGTTCCGGGTCTCGATTGTTAGTACGGGGCCCTGAGCTCAAGGTGAGACCCCGGTCTCGTTGCTGGGAGCACACTGTGCGGCGTGCTCCCAGCACAAAGGGAGGGAGATGCGCAAATATGCAGCTCCAAGACAAAACGCCCAGTTCAGAGGGGCCGGATATTTGTGTGATGTCGGCGTGAAGGGGTTAAAAACTCCAGCTTATTTAAAGAGGTTCTTCGCCATGTTTGAAAAATATTAAAAGTCAGCAGCCACAAATAATGTTGCTGCTGAGTTTTAATCAAAGCACACCCACCTGTCCAGGGATCCGGCGCCATCCTCCAAACTGGTTCTTTGGGTCTCCGACACCATCATGTTTACTGTGGGCAGCCGGCTATGCTTTGTGAATGGTCCTGCAGCCTTCTGGGACCTGTGACATGTGGGGTTGAGAACCTCTGGGGGGGGTCTGCTTCGGCAATCCAACCGGAAGTGGAAACTGGTACCTGTCAAATCAGGTAACCCCCCCCCCCCCCCCCAAGAAAGTGCCAAAAAAAGAAGAGGAAGGAGGTCATCTTTTTTTTTAGCTGGCAATTTTTTTTTTTTACATTTCCTTTAACAACAAGCTATAAACAGGTTAAAAAAAACGCAAACCGCAAATCGCAGCAAAATCGCGGTAAAAACGTGGTACTTGCGTTTTGGATGGGGGTCCATTGAATTCTATTACATGCAAAATGCTGCTTTTTGCAGGAAAAAAAGTCCCCGACCCTTTCCAAAAACGCAGAGGCCTAATGCCGCGTACACACGATCATTTTTTGGCATGAAAAAAACTATGTTTTAAAAAAATGTAATTTAAAATGATCGTGTGTGGGCGTCACATCATTTTTCGGGTTTCCGAACATGCTGCATTTTTTAACGACGTTTTAAACAATGTCATTTTTCGGGTTGTAAAAAATTATCAAAAGGAAAAAAAATTGCGCATACCTTGCAAAGAAAAAACGAAAATAGAGCAGCAACTCAAAAATGTTATACAACATAAAATGATACAGGACAGAGAATGGAGTCGCGCTGTAGCAATGGAGTGCGACTCCATTCTCTGTCCTGTAAAAAATGATCGTGTGTGGGCTAAAACGACATTAAAACCCACGCATGCTCAGAAGCAAGTTATGAGACGGGAGCGCTCGTTCTGGTAAAACTACCATTGGTAATGAAGTAAGCACATTCATCACGCTGTAACAGACAGAAAAGCGTGAATCGTCTTTTACTAACAGGAAATCAGCTAAAGCAGCCCCAAGGGTGGCATCATCCGCATGGAACTTCCCCTTTATAGTGCAGTCGTACGTGTTGTACGTCACCGCGCTTTGCTAGAGCATTTTTTTAAAACGATGGTGTGTGGGCAACATCGTTTTAATGATGAAGTTGGAAAAAACTACGTTTTTTCTACATGCCGAAAAACGTCGTTTTTTTTTATGCCGAAAAATGATCGTGTGTACGCGGCATAACTTTGCCTTTAGATACTTCACCGCATTCCTTGCTTTTGAAGTGGCAGGTGTGGCCATTCTTTTGAATTACACAACTAATTTCCAACTCCCCAAAACAATCATAGATTCTAAAGAATGTTGTTATGAAATTCTGTGGTTTCATTGGCACTACTATAGTCGCGGTCTCAAATACACACGCCCCTGATTTTAAAGAGGTACACTGCACGTTTTTTTTTTCCTTCCTTAATTGCAAGGCAAAGGCATAATGTGCATGTATGCGTTGCATAACTGTCTAAGAGGGGATCTACCTTGCATTGAATAGAAAACTAATCAATTCTTGTTGAGTATATGGGAATACAGGATAAGAAGTGAAGGGAAATCTCCCTGTCAAGACAACAAGATTGATTTACTAAAGGTAATACTGTGCACTGCAAGTGCACTTTAAGTTCATTTGCTCTAGATCTGAGGGGAAGCTCTGAAATGAGGAAAAGCTTGCTAGTTTCTATCATCCAATCACGTACAAGCAAAAAAAATGTATTTTATTTTGCTTGCATTTGATTGAGTATTCTTTGCAAAGTGACGTATTACCTCATTTACTAAGCTCTGAAGCAACTGCACTTGCAGTGCACAGTATATTTGGTAGGGAGACCGCCGCTCCAGGTGAGCACAGGCAGGTAATCAATGTCCACTCAGGAATCACACGGGTGCTGGCAATGCATAGAATTAAGCAGGTGGGAGAATGGATGGACAGCCGCACTCCAAAAAGTCTTGTTGAAAAAAGACGTGCTCTTTATTGTAAAAAGGAAAAAATGCACAGCACACAACAGCATACAGTGGGATAGACAGCTGACGCGTTTCGCATTAACAACTAATGCTTAGTCATAGCCCACAGTATATTTGCTCTTAGTAAATCAACCCTATTATTTTTTATCAACTTGTTATGGGTAAAGTTCTGCTTTAACCTGTTGCCGATCTCCCCATGTACATGTACTGCAGGGCAGTGGCTCCTCTGCACCACTGGCGACCCGCTCCCACTGTGATTGGACACAGCGGGTTCGGCAGACCGGACCCACCGATCGTTCCCGACAGAGGCAGAACGGCAGCCTGTAAACAAGTCAGATCGCCGTTCGGTTAGTAGGGAAGACAGAGATCCTGTGTTTCTGCTAAGTAGGGCCAAGGATCTCTGTCTTCCCACAGTTAAAGCACATCCCCCACACAGTTAGCAAGCACTCTCTAGGGTCACATTTCTCTTTGATCGCCCCTGATGTTAACCCCTTCCCTGCCAGTGTCATTAGTACAGTCACTAGGGTTGCACCGATACCATTTTTTTAAGACCGAGTACAAGTACTAATACTTTTTTTTCCAGTACTCGCCGATACCGATACTTTTTTTTTATGTCATGTGACACCGGCACTAATATGCAGCACTGACGGCACTGGTGAGGCATTTTTTTCTTTGTTTTTTTTTTTTTAATTTTTTTTTTATTTATTATCTTTTACAATTTATATATTATTATTTGTTTGTTTTTTTTACAATGCTTTCTTTTTGGGGGGGTCAGCTTTTTTTTTTTTTTTTTTTACAATTTAACCTCTTTAATTATTGATTATTCTCTCTCTTTTTTTCTTTTTTAATTATCAGCCCTGTTGGGGGGGGGGGGGTCTTTGGTGAGCAGCAGCCTCAGTTGCACTGAAGATGAATGAACAGGAGACAGCGGCATAGTTTACAATGCTCAGTTATGAATGGACAGAGTCAGTAATCACTGATTCTGTGCATTCGGAAAAGGAAGGAGCTGGTAGATGACACATATACCGTCTCCTTTCGCCTCTCTACTTCCTGACAGATCTAGGAGGGGGGACAAGAGGAGGACCCGGAGAGCCGGGGAGCACAGAGGGGGACCCAAAGGAGGACGGGGACCGGTAGAGGACGGGGAGAGAGGGAGGAGAACACCGGAAAGAGGGAGGAGGACTCTAGAAACCAGAAGAGAGTCCGGGGAGCTGGAGAAACACACAGGGGACAGTCAGGGATGATCGGTGCGGCGGCGGGGGCAGTTATAGTTATTAACGGATATTCCGACCGTGTGTGGGCCCCATCGGACTTTTTTCCATCGGACTTTAGAAATAGAACATGTTTCATTTTTTTCCGATGGAAAAAAATCCTATCGTAAATTCCGATCGTCTGTGTGGAGAAAAAAGCATGCATTCTCAGAATCAAGTCGACGCATGCTCGGAAGCATTGAACTTAATTTTTCTCGGCTCAGTGTAGTGTTTTACGTCACCGCGTTTTAGACGGTCAGAATTTGGTCTGACAGTGTGTATGCAAGACAGCTTGAGCGGAATTCCGACGGAAAATTCGGATTTTATCCCATTGGAAATTACGATCATGTGTACAGGGCATAAGTGTCCGATTTGTCTGCCGCAATGTTGAAGTCCCGCTATAAGTCGCTAATGGCTGCCATTACTAGTAAAAAATATTTAAAACAATAAAATGACATTGATGAAATTCATTTTTTTTATTATTTATTGGATATGTTTTATAGCAGAAAGTAATTTTTTTTATTTTTTATCAAAATTGGGCAGTCTTTTTTTGTTTACAGCGCAAAAAAAAAAAACGCAGAGGTGATCAAATACCACCAAAAGCAAGCTCTATTTGTGGGAAAAAGGGGATATCAATTTTATTTGGGTACATCGTCACACAACTGCGCAATTGTCAGTTAAAATAACACAGTGCTGTATCACAAAAAATGGCCTGGTCATGAAGGTGTTACCCGGAGCTGAAGTGGTTAAATATGTGTTGCGCACATTAATAAAAGATATATAAACGACGAAAAAAATTAAAATAATAATAGGCAACGCACATAAAAACAACAATGTAAAAAAATAAAATGTGTAAATCCAACTAAATAAAACATGAGACAATAGTCTGTCTCTCTTGGTTCAATCTTGAAAAATCCATAAATCCACCGATGTGTATCACTCAGTACTCCAGGTACAAGGCTGTAACCTAATTGGCTGGAGCTCACCACGTCAAAATGATGACCTGTTAAAAGGTAAGTTAAAAAGCACTTTATAAGCTCCTCTCCAAGAATTCAAACTTGTTTACCTCTATGATATTGAACTCTGTGCAGATGGATATAATTCTGGCAAATCAGTACCGGTATGTTCTTGTCACAGCATATAAGTGTGCAATGCTCAGGACACAAAAAAGAGGCTTCTGATAGTGCAATAGGTATATTGAAGAAAAAAAAAAACAAGGTTAAAACAGCTGTGAACACTCACGTGACCTGGGGACATCCAGCAGTTTAGCTTTAGGCATGACCTTTTTTTTAGAATTTTGAGAGTCCATAATGATGTTTTCCAAGATATTAATGGAAAACTAGTAGGCCTTGATATCTAACAACCTTGAAGACCTACCATACAGTGTTTGGATGATCATAAAATTCCTTTAGTCTTGGGCTAAACCTACAGGGGGTCTTAGGGGACAATCCCCTTTGATCTCAGCTCCTCAGAGTGTGAGCTCTGTGCCTGGAAAGGATGGAGGCTGCCATTAGGGTTAAACTTCTGCAAACATAGGGCCAGATCCACAAAAGAGTTACGCTGGCGTATCTATGGATACGCCGCGTAAATTCTATTTTGCTCCGGCGTATCATTGTTTTGTATCCACAAAACAAGATACGCCTGAAGCTGTGCTAGATCCGACTGGCCTACTGCTGTTGCTGGCATGCTAAGGGTTCACTTACAATAGGGTGACCAGACATACAGTTTCAGGGGACAGTCCCCTGATTGAGGACACTGTCCCCGGACCAAGTCTGTCCCTGGTTTTGTCCCCAGATTGGATTTAATAGGGGGCAGGGGCAATTTCAAAGACAGTCAGTGCAGAGTTAAAGCGGTGGTTCACCCTATATAAAAAAACATTTATTTTCCTCTAGCATTAAATTCGGCATAGTAGCGCGAGCTACAGTATGCCTGTCTGTATTTTTTTATCCCCGTACTCACTGTGCTATTGTACATTGAAGATTCCGGGGAATGGGCGTTCCTATGGAGAGAGAAGGTGATTGACGGCCGGCCCTGGCACGTCACGCTTCTCCGGAAATAGCCGAAATAGACTTGGCTCTTCACGGCGCCTGCGCATATCCTGTGCGCAGGCGCCGTGAAGAGCCGAGACCTACTCCGGCTGTCTTCGGGGAGCGTGACGTGCCAGAGCCGGCCGTCAATCATCCTCCCTCTCCATAGGAACGCCCATTCCCCGCGGCAGACGGAATCTTCAATGTACAATAGCACTGTGAGTACGGGGATAAAAAATGTAAGACCGGCATACTGTAGCTCGCGCTACTATGCCGAATTTAATGCTATACTGTTGTTAAGGAGGGTGAACCACCGCTTTAAAAGAATTGAATTACACACCCCCGCTCCGCCGTGCATACTAGCATAGGGGGGTTGTGTTTTTCCCATTATCTGTGCCCCTTTCTGATGACCATGTGCTGGTCGGAGCGGAGGGAATATTTCTTCAGTTTTGGGCGCATGCCCATTCAGCTCCGCTCGCATGTTCTTCTGCCTAGACTTAAATCCTGGCCAGCCACCTGCCTATCTCTTTGCCTTCCCTGGCAGAGTGATCTTCCTCCGCTCCCCATCCAGTAGTAGCCGGGGGCCTGAAGAGTAAGACTTGAGAGGCTGTGAGGTGGGCGGCGACGGGCAGAGAGTCGCTGATTGTTGCCATTACTAGTAAAGAAAAAATATGTCACCGGATTTCATTTTAAAAATCTGGTCACCTTACCTTACAATAGTCAATAGAAGTAGTGATAATGGGAAACCCTAGTTCATTTCCAGAGGGGAGAACAGTCCTGACACATCTACAGTAAGTTGGAGCGCACTCCTACACTTGGGTTTGCATATAAAAGCCGTGCCCACCATAGAAAAGATAGACCAATGCCCATATTCTGCATTATAATATTTCCAATACACAGTGTCAAAAGCTTCCATTCTATCCATAGACACTGTCAAATCAGGACATTGTAGTTGCCAGGTGGTGTAGATATTTGTATATAACCTTCTGATGTTATCAGTACTTTTCCCTATATTGATCCGGATGTATGAAGTTCAAAAGAGACCTAAAACCTTGCAATGTAATTTTTTCTCGTTACACATAAAAGGTGCGACTTTTATAGAACAGTTAATTTTTTTCCCCCCACAAAGGTATTTGCCAGCACATCCTTCAAACTAAAAACCTACTTTATTGCTCCATGCAGAGCTTTACCTGACCAACCTGTTCCTTAATTGTCTCCCTGTTGAATCTCTTTTTGTCCCTGCTGAATGACCTACATCAGACAAGTGGATTTGAACTGTAATTTCTCATTTGATTCAAGCAATATGTCTTTGTTTTGTGGTCGATATGCATGTCATAAAAATTCATTGCATCCTATAGGGAGAATGTGCTTATACTATGGTTTTCCTTATTCTAATATAATTGGAGAAAAGGCATCAAAGAAAAGCCATAAAATGTGTGATGAGAAAGAAAGAAATTGATTAAATTGTATGTAAACTCCAACCAGGAACTGCTCTTATATGGTGCCTTATAATCTATTATGATACCCTGCATTTTTTTTTTAAATATACAATATTTTTTCTTTATGCAAATAAATACCTGATAGTCATGCCAGAATCTGTTCCTTTCTGGTGCTTTTTGTGACCGGGATCAATTTGTCTTTAAACACCCCTTCCCCTTCTCCCATAAAACCTGAAATGTCTTACCTGACCTTGCCTTCTACTCACCTTTCCTTCACCCCTCCAATCTCTGTTTGCCAGAGTGAAATTAATTACCTGGTACTTCCTTCCACAATGTCGAATATAACCCTTAGGCCTCGTACACACGACGGGACATGTCCGATGAAAACGGTCCGCGGACCGTTTTCATCGGACATGTCCGCTGGCGGATTTTGGTCTGATGGCTGTACACACCATCAGACCAAATTTCCCGCGGACAGCGAACCTGGTGACGTGGCCACGCCGCGACGACGTGCGCGACCCTGGAAGGTCAATGCTTCCACGCATGCGTCGAATCACTTCGACGCATGCGAGGGCTTTCGGCCGAGCGGACATGTCCGGTGAGTCGTACAGACGACTGAACATGTCCGACGGACAGGCTTCCAGCGGACATGTTTCTTAGCATGCTAAGAAACATTTGTCCGCTGGAAACCTGTCCGATCCGCCGAAAATTGTCCGGTCGGCCGTACAGACGACCGAACATGTCCGCGAAAAACTGGTCCGCGGACCAGTTTCAGCAGACATGTTCGGTCGTGTGTACGAGGCCTAAAACGTAACCTTAACTCTTAACCCAAGGTTCCTGTATGACGGTGTAGTACCCTCTAGTGTGCTACTAGTGGTAGAGTAGGTAAAACATATTCTGACTCATGTTTAAACCCTATGAGTCTTAATCTGGGTCAAGTTCAAGGCTGGGTGACTCATGCAGACAAGCCTCTGGTGCCTCCCCCTGGGTCTGGAAGCTTGGAGAAACTTCTAGAGGCTAGTGGGTGGAGGCCAAGAGAATTGATCTGCATCCTTAGGTCAGCTTGACCAATCAACGGGTGATGTGGCCTGGTGGTTGGGTTAGCCCTTAAGAGTCGGGTGGAAGATGGAAATGCAGTGCTGAGGGAAACTGTCGTGGCCCTCAAGGGACCCCTGGTGGGGAGGGGGTTCTACCTCAGACCAGGGCTCAGATGGCTGGCCTGGAAGGATCCTACCACAGAAGAACTTGCAAGGAGGCTTTCCTGAGAGGCAATGGGAGCAAGGAGAGGACAGTGTGAGTACTGCAGCACGGTGCAGGGACCTACAAGGGGGGAGAATGCCACATGTAGCAGGTTCTTCTGGAAGATAGCGGTGTGTTTAAATCATTCCTACCTTGCCCTGGGAGATCTCCAGAAAGTCAGTCAGGTAGATTGGTGAAGAAGGGTCAGTCGGGTAGACTGGTGAAGAGAAGCAGCCAGTGGGCTATCATTTCTTGCAGTGGTAGAGCTGGGACCAGTGTCTTCAAGGGAGTTGAAGTTATTCCAGGATGCAGTTTACAACATATTATGCTACTTTCTAAGGGAGAGTTCCTAGCCTGTAAAGAGCTGTTGCTGATTTAACAGAGACCGCATTGTGCTACTTCCTAAGGGACTGAGAGTTCCAAGCCTGTAAGGGGCTGTTGCTGATCTAACAGAGGCTGTTAGCTACTAAAGATGGATCAATCAGAGCTGTACAGACCAACGAAGAATCAAATGGAGTTGTACAGGAGAAAGGAGAAGAATCGTTGGTTTGCCCATTTACAAAAAAATGAAGGGTCTATAATTGTTATAATAAGTGTTTTTTTTTTAAAAGATCGAGAAAGAATATCAACCAAAAATCCAGAAAAAAACTCATACAAACTGATACAAATATTATAAATTGAGTTGCAGTTCAGTGAGAGAAATAAGTATTTAACCCCCTACCAACCAACAATAATTTTGGCTCCCACAGACTGGCTACAGTAGGTGCTCATGTGGTACACAGATTAGTCCTGTCAATTTAAAGTGGAGGTTCATCCGCAAAAAAAATGTTAAGATTAGATTCATGCTCATTTTGTCTAGGGGAATCGGCTAGTTTTTTTTAGAAACGAAGCAGTACTTACCGTTTTAGAGAGCGATCTTCTCTGCCGCTTCCGGGTATGGTCTTCGGGTCTGGGCTTTCCTTTTTGATTGACAGGCTTCCGACGGTCGCATCTATCGCGTCACGATTTTCCGAAAGTAGCCGAACGTCGGTGCGCAGGCGCCTTATAGAGCCGCACCGACGTTCGGCTTCTTTCGGCTACTCGTGACGCGATAGATGCGATCGTCGGAAGCCTGTCAATCAAGAAGGAACGCCCAGACCCGAAGACCATACCCGGAAGTGGCGGAGAAGATCGCTCTCTAAAACGGTAAGTACTGCTTCGTTTTTAAAAAAACTAGCCGATTCCCCTAGACAAAATGAGCATGAATCTAATCTTAAAAATGTGAACTTCCGTTTTAAGAAGGTGCTTCCAACGACAACTCGTTATGTGTATAAAAGACACCTGTCCACGGAATCTTTCTTCTATTCAAACCTCACCATCATGGGCAAGATCGAAAAGCTGTCAAAAGGGACACAGTTGTAGACCTGCACAAGGCTGGAATGGGCTACAAGACCATCAGCAAGAAGCTTGGAGAGGAGACAACTGTTGGAACGATCATTCGGAAATAACCATCAATCGCCCTCGGTCTAGGGCTCCATGCAAGATTTCGCCTCATGGGGTGAGGATGATCATGAGAAAAGTGAGGGATCAGCCCAGAACTACACAGGAGGAGCTTGTGAATGATCTCAGGGTAGTTGGGACCAGAGTCACAAAACAAACCATTGGTAACACAATACGCCGTCATGGATTGAAATCCTGCAGTGCACGCAAGTTCCATGTACAGGCCCGTCTCAAGTCTGCCAATGAACATCTAAATGATTCAGAAAAGGATTGGGAGAAAGTGCTGTGGAAGATAAGACCAAAACTGAGCTCTTTGGTATTAACTTGACTCATCGTGTTTGGAGGAAGAGAAAAATGTTGACCACGACTCCAAGAACACCATCCTTACAATCAAGCACATTTTCCTTACAAAATCTGCAGGGGATCAAAACTGTGCATCATTTTGTTCCCACAAATAGAAAAAGACCAAAAATGATTTTTTTTTATTTTGTAAATAAGTATGTTTTCTCCGTCATTGATGAGCACTGATGAGGCTGCACTGACGGACCGGATGAGGTGGTACTGATGATGAGGCACTTATATGCAGCACTGATGGGCACTGATAGGCGGCACTGATAAGCAACACTGATGGGCACTGATATGCAGCACTGATGGACACTGATAGGCGGCACTTCCTTGTTATCATGTTATGAGCTGTGATTGGACACAGCCGATCACATGGTAAAGAACCTACATCATAGGCCTTTTACCAGGAGCGGAGATACGGTGTGTCAGAGCGTGAGCGTGCGCAAGCGACTTATCTTGCTGGACGTCCTATGACACCCAGTCAGGTTAACTTAACCACTTTGCGGCCGTCATTCTGCTATATGGCAGGCAGGAAGTGGTTAAAACCCAACTCTAGGAAGTTTGAAAATTCTCCCTTACAGTGGGGGGCTGCACCTGCATTGCAAGGGTTAACTACTCGCTTATTCTACAGGAGAGTGCTACAGTGGTGGACTGTATCTCATTGGTATCACGTCCAACGGAAGGCTTTTGACCCTGCATTGGTCTTGATGACATCAAGACCTTAGCGCACCGGAGAAGGAGAGAAGACACTGAGGGGACTGGTCCAGCAGCATGGAAGTTCGGGTAAGTAAATCTTTTTTTCTATGCCCCTAGACCTTAACAAGCATTACGGTGCGCGATTGTGCCGCGATTGCGCCGCGATTGCTAGTGCGCGCGCCCGTGCGCGCCAAAGTGCCGCTACTGCCATCTAGTGGCCGAGATTGTTCATGACAGCAAGGGAGAATTTTCAAGTTTACCAGAGTCGGGCTTTAAAGCTAAATTCCAGTACATCTCCTGAACTTATCTCTATTATTTATATCTAACAGGTTTATGGCTCTGATGGAGCATACACTGACACCTGGGGCTTGTGAAAGAGGAGAAAGAGGCACACAGAGCAGCTCTGCCTGCCCCTCCCCTCTGCTGCCCATTCAGAGAAGCCTTTGTATTTTATGAATAATTTCTCATCATACAAAGGCAACTTTGATCGGGCAGGAGGACGGGAGGGGCAGGAATAGCAGCTGAACTGACTCTAATGTTAAAGATGCTGAGACCTGAAGCATTAGCATCGTGCTCCTGGAAATATGGTGATAGCCGCTGCAAAAAAAAAACTTTCAGATGTAAATAATGGAGATAAGCCCAGGAGATGTTGCTGTGCACCTCCTTGGACTTAACTCATAGTGTGCCTTTACTTCTTACAAAGGAGCTGAATTCCTGGAATTCAGCTTGGAGCAGGGGTCTCCAAACTGCGGCCCGAGGGCTGAATGTGGCCCTTTGCTAGCCTTCATCCGGCCCTTGGGGCAGTATTGCTCCCAATGATATGAGGCACTATTCCTCCCAATGACACCAACAATGGGGCACTATTTCTTCCACTAACACCAATGATGGAGCACTATTCCTGCTCCTACTGACCACCAACACTGAGGCCGTGTTTATTCTCACTGATGCTTGGCCCGAGGCATTTTCTGCCCCCACTGGTCGGAATCCAGCCCCCCTGAAGTCTGAAGGACAGTAAACTGGCCCTTTGCTTGAAAAGTTTGGAATCCCCTGGCTTAGAGGATAGCCTGAAAAAAAAACATAAAAAGGAGACAAGATCTCCACCTGCTGGCTGGTTATGTAAACACAAAACATATATATGCATAATTTCTTATTTAAAGGAAAACAGGAAATATTTTTCTATATAGTATTTATAGTATATCATAAAAAAAAAAAAAAAATGATATTCAAAACCCTACTTCAGGTAGTAAAATGTATCTCCAAAGTGTACTTGGTCACCAGCCCTTTTACTTTTAGGGTAGATCTAGATGTGCGTCTAAATCTACCTTTCCTCTGAAGCATGATCTTCATTTGGGGGCGGCAGAATTTTTCCTTAACCGTGCATTTTTACCGCCCCCCCCCCCCCCCCCTCAAATGCACATCTAAATGAGGCCTTATAGTTACTAATGTTTTAGATTATTTAACCACTTGCTTACTGGGCACATAAACCCCCTTCGTGCCCAGGTAAAATTTCAGCTTCCGGCACTGCGTCGCTTTAACTGACATTTGCGCGGTCGTGCGACGTGGCTCCCAAACAAAATTGACATCCTTTTTTCCCCACATATAGGCCCAGATTCACGAAGCAGATACGACAGTGTATCTCGAGATACGCGGCGTAAGTGTAGATGTGCGCCGTCGTATCGATGCGCGGTACCCACAGAAGCACATACACGTGAACTTAGGCTTCACCCGTCCAACGCAACTGTCCTCCGCCGGCGAAACTTAGGCGCATATTTAGGCTAGGCGTATTCTTCGTTCCCATTGATTAGCTATTCAATTATGCAAATGAGGGAGAAATGCCGATTCACATGCGTACGATTGTCCGTCGTAGGCTACGCGCGGTGCGCGTAAGCTGCTAGCCCGATCTAAAGTTACCCTTCATAAAAGCAGGGGTAACTTTGCAACGGACTTGCACAGGTCAGCTGGAGAGCAGCAACAGCAGCAGCGTGACAGAGGAGCTGAGCAACAACACTTGCAGGACAACACATCTGTGTGCCAACATGTCAGGGGCAGCCGTGGTCATAGTACTACGGCGTCTACGCGCACGCAGGAGGAGGAGGGCACAGGAGAGGGTACCCCGAGATCGCATGGACCTCTTTGGCATGGTTGAATCGGAGGTGTTTCGCTTGTTGAGATTTGACACTGAAGGAAATAGAAATAGTACGATCCCTGCAGGATGACCTCACCAACCCAACACATCGATCACAAGCAGTGCCGCCACTGCTCAAGGTCATGGCAACCCTGCATTTTTTTGCCAGTGGATCATTTCAAAGAACCAGTGGAAATTTGGCTGGGATGTCCCAATCCACAATGAGTAGGTGCGTGCACCAAGTTGTACCCGCTATCCTGAGACGGATGTCCCACCACATTGTGAGACCCACCCAGGAGGTCCAGCAGGCAAAGGCAAGAACCGATTTCTATAAAATAGCCAGATTTCCACGCACTGTGGGGGCCATTGATTGTTCTCATGTGGCACTCCAGCCCCCCCGTGACACTGAGCATATGTACCGTAACAGGAAGAATTGGCATTCCATTAATGTACAAGTAATAACCGATGCTCAAGGCCTCATATGGCACGTCTGTGCTAAACACCCTGGGGCCACCCATGACAGCTTTATCTACCGGCAAAGCGACATCCCAAGACAATTTGAAGAGAACGTGTATGGGGACAGCTGGCTGGTTGGTGAGTGACATGGGTGTCAGGTATGACTGTCCCCCCCCCATGATGCACACATCACGAGGGGCACATGCATGACTAACATCCTCCTGTCTTTTCCCTTACAGGTGACTCTGGATATGCCCTGGGACCCCACCTGATGACCCCATTCCGGAACCCACAAACCCCAGGAGAAAGAAGCTACAATGAGGCTCATATACGTACCCGGGGAGTGGTGGAGCGCACGTTTGGCCTCCTGAAGTCACGGTTCCGATGCCTAGATAGGTCTGGGGGTACACTGTTGTATGCCCCAGACTTTGTGTGCCAGATTATCGGTGCATGTTGCATTTTGCACAATTTCGCAATGAGAAGGGGCCTGCAGATTGAAGTCCGTCATGACCTGACCCCCGAACCAGACATTCCCCCCCCACCCGAGGGTCCCCCGTCTGCTGAGGGAAGAGCAGTCAGGAGATGCCTCGTGGTAGGCTTATTTTCACGTGCAACACGCACATGAAACATGTCACAATGCTAATGCACGCATGCACCCCACTGTGGTCCCTAACACACCCCCCCCCCCAAACACCAATAAATTGGATTAGACCGAAGTACACCGTGCGGTACTTGGGAGCAGCAACGCCACGTCAAGGCTCCAATTATGTTGCTGTATGTTTTTCAGAAAATAATTGTCAATATATATATCCCAAATAATAATAAAATAAATACAACTCCAATCGAGTATCATAATAACAAAATATCACTCATATCATGAGTATCAATTAATAACCAAAAATCAAATAGAATATAAAAATAAAATATTCTAAATGGCACTCATCTGGCCCGACGTGTACTACGCCTAGTGCCAAGGCTCCGTGCCCTCTGTTGCCTGGGGGCAGCCGCGGGTGGGGGGGGTGGGTCATTGGGAGGAGGAACATCCCCCGGTCTCTCCCTGGCTGCCTGGATACCCTCTAAAGCCAGGGCTATGCGGGTGAGGACCGCAGTGGTCTGATTCCCCACCGCCTCAATGGCTGCTGTATTGGCCTGTATGGCCACTCCCAGACTCCTGACCTCTGCCACAAGGCCTGAATTAGTGTCATCCAGGTCCCTAACGCAGGTCACCAACGCAGTGCTGTTGGCACTGACCTCCTGCACATTTTCACTAATGGTGGCAGTGAAAGCAGCCTGGGTCTGCTGCATGGAGGCCAGGCTGGCTGCCACCCGGCGCATATCACATGCAACAGAACCCACATGTTGGGTCTGCCTGGCCAGGTCCATAGCCAAAGTGGCTTCTAAGGCATCAGGATCACCCCTCGTCTTCCTAATTGCCTTCCTGGGTGCAGGTGAGGCTTGGGGACGAATGTATGGGGAGGACCCTGAGGGAACTTCCCTTAGGGAGGATGGGCTTCCCAAAAGGTCGGAGGCCCTTAGGGGGCTTCCCAAAAGGGTTGAGGCCCTTGGGGGGGTTACAATAAAGTTTGAGTCCCTTGGGGGGGTATCCCCTATGGAGGTATGGGAGGGTCCAGCGACGGTGGTCTCATCCCCCAGATATATGCCATCATCCAGGTGCCCGTGCTCCTCCTCCACTTCCTCTAATGGAGAGGTGTGGACACTGGTATCCTGGGATGGGCTTGGTTGGCCAGCAGCCGAGGATGGGCCCGCTTCATCCTGCATATCTGTGGATGACACAAAACAGTAATATGTTGGTGGACCCACACACTTGTCACATATTCACTACCCCCCCCCACATGCTATACACCAGATTAAAGAAAAAACACACTCACCTGTCCTCAAGGGCTGATCAACTGACTCGAAGCCCTCCAGGCCCTCCACCTGCTCCTTCTCCAGGCACCTGGCAATGACCTCCTCATCAGGTGTCAGTCTTAGTTTCAGGGCTGGTCCACCTCCGGTGCCCCTACTGTGTTTTTTTATCTTGGCCACCTTCTCCTTCACAAGACGCCGCAGGTCGTTGATCTTCTTGGCGATCTTGTCTGGGGTCCGGTTGGCATAGCCAAGGGCACTCACCTCCGCTGCAATCTGTGCCAAGATTTGATCCTTACGGACCTTGCTGGTCGAGCCACTTTCCTTGCCGTGGAGGAACTTGTTATACTTCCTCATGGCATCAATAATCACCGCCTTCTCCTCAATAATAAAGTTTTTTTCCCTCCTATCTTTCGTGCCAGCCTCAGACATCTTTTTTGATCTGAACAAAGCAAAAGTAGCCACACCAAACGACCAAAACCAGCAGGTGTACTTTTGCACTTGACTGGCGCATGTCCGTGCGGATTTATGCCCTGGGCGGAAACGGTGGGCTGGGTTATCGTGGGGGGGAATACGATCGGCGAATTGGGGCGCATGCGCAGTGGGACGCGGGGGGATGCGATCACGTGACGGCGCATGCGCCGTTCGTTCGGACCTTAATTTGCATGGGTTCACGATTCATTTAAATGGATCACGCCCACCTCCTTCCCAATTTGAATTACGTCGGGTTACGCCATCAAAATTACATTACGATGGCGCATCGCAGCGCGCATTTGCTTGCTGAATAGGCTGCTTGCCTCTCTAAGTTTCGACGGTCTAGTGTATCTGCATTGCGATACGCCCGCCTATTGATGCGCTGAGCTTCGTGAATCTGGGCCATAGAGCTTTATTTTGGTGGTATTTGATCACCTCTGCGGTTTTTATTTTTTGCGCTATAAACAAAAAAAGAGCGACAATTTAAAAAAATATATATATTTTTTACTTGTTGCTATAATAAATATCCCAATTTAAAAAAAAATTAAGGCCCATACGTATTTTTCGACGTATTTTTGTAAAAAAATAAAAAAAAATCTCAATAAGCGACTGGTTTGCGCAAAAGATATAGGGCCTACAAAATACGTAAAATAATTCTGATTTTTTTTTTTTTACTAGTAATGGAGGCGATCTGCGATTTTTATTGGGACTGCGATATTGCGGCGGACGTATCGGACACTTTTGACACAAATTTGGGACAATTCACATTTATACAGCGATCAGTGCTATAAAAATTTACTAATTACTGTATAAATGTGACTGTCAGGGAAGGGGTTAACACTAGGGGGTGAGGAAGGGGTTAAATGTGTATCCTGGGTGTGTTCTAACTGTGTGGGGGGAGGGGGGTGACTGGGGGAGGTGACCAATGCTGTGTCCCTATGTACAAGGGACACAGATCGGTCTCCTCTCCTCTGACAGCACGTGGAGCTCTGTGTTTACACCCCATCATTACACACAGAGCTCCACGTCCCTGCTGTGTTACCGACGATTGCGTGTACCCGGCGGACATCACGGCCGGGACAGTGTTTACCCGCTGCGCGCCCCCCAGTGGCGCGTGCGGGTAATGCACTTTAAATGACGTCCACTTGGCACTTGAGACCCGCGCTGTTGACGTCTTTTGTCTATAGCGCGGGTCTCAAGTGGTTAAAAAAAAATAAAACCTCTATGGTATAATACTGCTGCTGAACAAGCAGGCAACTGGCGTATAAACGGAAGTCTCAGAGGCTACAACTGTAGTTGGGCCTCTTCAGTTGGGGAGGACACTAGATCCTTTGTGCCTCTTCTCTCTGTACAGCCAATGAGAGGTCAATAATTGCTACAATTGTGGCTCCAGTGTTGGTAAAGCTTGGTACACACGATGAGAAAATCAAATGCAAAAATACAGTTTTTGGATCAATTGTCCGATAATCTATTAGCTTTCGAAAGGCGATCACAACAGTTCATGCAAAAATATCCATAGGGACAAGCACAAAAATGTTTCTAGTATGATAAAGGATTTTCGTATAATTAGTACTGTACTTGTAAAAAGAGGCGATTCAGTTCGCATGCGTTGCGCTATACAAGTCATTCATTCATTCATTCATATATATATATATATATATATATATATATATATATATATATATATACTGTATATATATATTTTTTTTTATGTATTATAGCAAAAAGTAAAATATATATTTTTTTTCTCCAAAATTGTCGCTCTTTTTTTGATTATAGTGCAAAAACTGCAGAGGTGATCAAATACCACCAACAGTAAGCTCTATTTGTGGGGGGAAAAATGACATCAATATTGTTTATTGTTTGGGTACATCACACGACCGTGCAATTGTCAGTTAGGCTGCATTCACACCTAGGCGTACAAAATCGTGGCGTTTTGTCCCGCGAATTGCGGCGACAAATTGTGGCGTTTTGTACCGCGATTTGCGGCGACAAAACGCCGCGATTATGAATGCAGCCTCACCCCCTCTATGGAGATGGTTCACATCTCCTATGCCGAACGCCGAAAGCCGCCTGAAAAAAAGGTCCGGGACTTTTTTTCAGGCGGCAGGCGTACGGCGTTCGGCGTGGAGATGTGAACCATCTCCATAGAGGGCAATGTGTTTTCATCCCTCCAGCGTCTCGGGGCTGCTGCGTTGTCACACTACAGGCGACAAAACGCCTAGGTGTGAATGGGGGCTTAAACTCTGCCAAGCAGCACTGTGCTGTGTGGAAGAGTTGTCTAAATAGTAATACTGGATGGACAGAGAAAAACAGATCTTTTGGCAGGTGAAATAGCTCTCGTTTATGTATTTAATCTAAAATCCATTGCAGTGGCGTCACTAGGGTTGGTATCACCCCCCCCCCCCCCATTTGACTCTCTCCTGTCTAGCCTGCCATAGTGCCCTGCATTGTACAGGGTGGGCTAGTTTTGGGCCGGCAGCACACGGTCACGTTGCGTACCTCAAACCGGCCCCTCCTACTTCATGGTGTCACCCCACTGGCCAGACCTTGCTGAAAATAAGTCTCCCACGCGCATTTGCGGGAGTGACGACATCGCAGCTCCAGCCACTCACATCGCTGGAGCCACGATACCCAGAAGACACGCCGAGGCAAAATGTCAGCTTCCTCTGCGTGGACCAGCTGAGATACCGACGCCTCGTTCTAAGGTAAGTATTTCATAATGAGCTAGTATGCAGTACATACTAGCTCATTATGCCTTTTGCCTTACAGGTGTAAAAAAAAAAAAAAAAAAAATCTCAGAGGGTATACAACCGATTTAAGTGGTTAAGCTGCATGCCTAGAGTTCAGCTTTCATTTTAAAGGCGAAAAAACATTATTAAAATTGTGTGGCATAATCGCACTGTTAGGCCTCATACACACGACCGAACATGTCTGCTGAAACTGTACGGCCGACCGGACCGGATTCACGGCCTAGCGGACAGGTTTCCAGCGGACAAATGTTTCATAGCATGCTATGAAACATGTCCGCTGGAAGCCTGTCCGTCGGACATGTTCGGTCGTCTGTACGACTCACCGCACATGTCCGCTGGGCCGAAGGCCCTCGCATGCGTCAAAGTGATTCGACGCATGCGTGGAAGCATTGACCTTCCAGGGTCGCGCACGTCGCCGCGTCATCGTCGCTGACACGTCGCGACCACGTCACCGCATTCGCTGTCCGCAGGGGATTTTGGTCTGATGGTGTGTACACACATTAGACCAAAATCCGGCAGCGGACATGTCCGATGAAGTCCTCAGTCGCACATTGGGATTTTAAGGGAAAATATTTTTGAGTATTCATTTTTTTTAAATGGGGACTGTCTCTGAAATCGGGGACTTTAAATAGCTCCAATTCTGTGCTATTATCCTATACAAAGTATGTATATGTACATTGCATGTATACAGTATATACAGTATCTCACAAAAGTGAGAACACCCCTCACATTTTTGTAAATATTGTAAATATTTTATCTTTTCATGTGACAACAGTGAAGAAATTACACTTTGCTACAATGTAAAGTAGTGAGTGTACAGCTTGTATAACAGTGTAAATTTGCTGTTTCCTCAAAATATCTCAACACACAGCCATTAATGTCTAAACCGCAGGCAACAAAAGTAAGTACATCCCTAAGAGCCGGTTCACACTGGGGCGACTTGGGATCCGACTTGAAGTCGCCTCAAGTCGTCCCAAGTCGCGCTGTCGAGAAAAACAATGCAAGTGAATGGGAGCGGTTTTAATACACACGACTTGAGTCGCTCCGACTTCAAAATAAGTTCCTGTACTACTTCAATCCGACTTGTAGCGATTTGTACTCATTGATTTCAATGGAAGTCTGATCCAAGTCTGATCACTGTCTTAACTGAAGCGACTTTCCAGGAAGATAACATACATTTCTCAGGCAAACCTCTCCCTCCCTCCCCTAGAGCTGATTGTTGTTTGGCCACTGGAAAGTCTCCTGTCCTGGAGACAACTTCAAGTCGTGTTGTAAATCGCCCCAGATCGCCCTGTGGTTCATGCTCAAGTCGTGTCGGAGTCGCCTCTGAAAGTCGCGCTGGAAGTCGTGTCGCCCTAGTGTGAACCGACTCTAAGTGAAAATTTCCAAATTGGGCCCAAAGTGTCAATATTTTGCGTGGCCACCATTATTTTCCAGCACTGCCTTAACCCTCTTGGGCATAAAGTTCACCAGAGCTTCACAGGTTGCCACTGGAGTCCTCTTCCACTCCTCCATGACAACATCACGAAGCTGGTGGATTTTAGAGACCTTGCGCTCCTCCACCTTCCATTTGAGGATGTCCCACAGATGCACAATAGGGTCTGGAGACATCACCTTTATCCTCAGCTTCTTTGACAAGGCAGTGGTCATCTTGGAGGTGTGTTTGGGGTCGTTATCATGTTGGAATACTGCCCTGCAGCCTAGACTCTGAAGCTCTTCTTCAGTATGTCACAGTACATGTTGGCATTCATGGTTGCCTCAATGAACTGTAGCTCCACAGTGCCGGCAGCACTCATGCAGCCCCAGACCATGACACTCCCACCACCAAGCTTGACTGTAGGCAAGACACACTTGTCTTTGTACTCCTCACCTGGTTGCCGCCACACAGGCTTGACGCCATCTGAACCAAATACGTTTATCTTGGTCTTATCAGACCACAGGACATGGTTCCAGTAATCCATGTCCTTAGTCTGCATGTCTTCAACAAACTGTTTTTGGGCTTTCTTGTGCATCATCTTTAGAAGAGGTTTCCTTCTGGGACTACAGTCATGCAGATCAATTTTATGCAGTGTGCGGTGTATGGTCTGAGCACTGACAGGCTGACCCCCCCCCACCCCTTAAACCTCTGCAGCAATGCTGGCAGCACTATGTCTATTTCCCAAAGACAACCTCTGGATATGACGCTGGGCACGTGACCTCAACTTCTTTGGTGGACCATGGCGAGGCCTGTTCTGAGTGGAACCTGTCCTGTTATACCGCTGTATGGTCTTGGCCACTGTGCTGCAGCTCAGTTTCAGGGTCTTGGCAATCTTCTTATAGCCTAAGCCATCTTTATGTAGAGAAATAATTCTTTTTTTTTCAGATCCTCAGAGAGTTTTTTTTCCATGAGGTGCCATGTTGAACTTCCAGTGACCAGTATGAGAGAGTGAAGCCTCGTACACACAACCGTTTTTTCCGGCAGGAAAACTGCCAGCAGAGCATTTGGCGGGAATCCCGGCCGTGTGTATGCTCCCTAGCAGTTTTCCCGTCAGAAAAACAGCCGAGAATCCCGACGGGAAAATAGAGAACCCTGCTCTCTATTTTCCTGTCGGGATTCCCGGCAGAGTGTTTAGTCTGTATGCTTACCTGTCCCAGGTAAACCCGCGCATGCTCGAAAAGAGTTCGATGCATGCGTTGTAGCATACAAGTTAAGTGTGGGGTGTAGCAAGATGGCATCAAATGTGACAAGCGCCGGCTCGTCGTAGTCAATGACGTCACCGCTTTCTTGCCATTCAAAAGAACGGCGGTTCTTTTGAATGGCCGTCTGTATGCACGGCTTTGCAAGACAACCTTGCCAGGAATCCCGTCAGGAAAACCGACGTTTTTTCCCTGACGGGATTCCCAGCCGTGTGTACAGGGCCTGGGACCAAAAACACCAAATTTTACACACCTGCTCCCCATTCACACCTGAGACCTTGTAACACTAATGAGTCACACAACATCAGGGGGAGGGAAAATGGCTAATTGGGTCCAATTTGTACATTTTCACTTAGGGGTGTACTCACTTTTGTTGCCAGCGGTTTAGACATTAATGGATGTGTGTTGCGTTATTTTGAGGGGACAGCAAAATGTACACTGTTATACAAGCTGTACAATACTACATTGTAGCAAAGTGTAATTTCTTCAGTGTTTTCACATGAAAGGATAGAATAAAATATTTAAACAAATGTGAGGATCGTACTCATATTTGTGAGATACTGTATGTATATATTTATATATAAATATATTTATTTATATATATATATATATATATATATATATATATATATATATATATATATATATATATATATATATAGTATGTGTGTGTGTGTGCGTGCGTATATATACAGTATATATATATATATATATATATATATATATAAAAATATATATAAAATCTCAGAGATATTGTGTATGTGTGTCTCTAAGCATGATCACTCAGGATGCTTTCCCCCCACCCCTCCCTCTAGCTGCCATTTCCTCGGTGTCTTTACGGCCGCCCGGACTCCGCTCTCTGCCAGAACCGATCGATAAGGGGAAAAAAAAAACAATTATTTTGTAATAATGAAATGTCCTGGGTATTCGGTTGCCGTGACAACAGCACTCTCTACCTCTCTCGCTCCGTCAGTCAGCCAGTGACAACGCTGGCTGGGCTGACCCCTGACCTCCCTCAGCCAGAAGTACCCCCACACACTGGGGGGGGGGGGGGAGGAAGGCTAGCAAATGCCACAGACCTACATGCACAATATCTTCTTAAAGGGGCTATAGTCTCCCTTAACCCGCTGGCTGCTAGCAGGCCCTGCAATGCTCTGCAGATCTTGTACTTTGATAAGACCATTGATATCAAAATTCAGGCTAACGACGGTTTGCGAGGCCTGTGCAAAAAAAAAACAAAAAAAAAACGGCGCAGTCGCCTTCTTTAACCCTTTCCTTCTATGACAGAAAATCCAAAGAGCCACTAGGAAAGAGGGGTTAATTGCCCAGGGGCCTTAAATGACAGCAACACGGCGAATTAAGAGGACAAAGGGGGTTCATCAAGAGAATGGCAAGATTGCACAGAGACTGTGGTCGTCCCTGCACGGTCACTGCTATATTGTGAATTTAATTTTCACACTTTACGAGCTGACATTGCAGGGTTCCTATCATAACCTCGACTCATATATCAGGAACAGGGAGAAAAAAAAGGGTGGAGGGAGGGTCAGTTTGAATGAGAAAGTCCCATAGTTATCCCTCAATAGGCACCAATATCATCTGTGTCCTTTAAGTGCTTAAAGGGTAAGTCCATTGTCCTAACACAATTATAAATCCAGGCCTACTCTTTTTAAATTAGTGTCTGAGACCTTTTCGCCTTTCTGTTTTTTTAACTTTATCTCCTAATAATCATTACCTTATTTTTAGGTATACCTACATTAACTGGTCTGCCTGCATTCATTTTAATATATATATATATATATATATATATATATATATATATATATATGTGTATATATATATATATATATATATAAATAATCTTCATAAATATTATATACTCTCCTTTGCTTTGGTAGATTGAGCATCACTAAAGCCCAGCCCCAACTTGACCACAACTTCGTTTCACTCCACTTGTACGTCAGGAAAAAAGAAAAAAAAAAAATGAAGGAAAGGAAAAAAAAGGACAGATGTGTCACCTGCCTGAAGCAAGAAAAAGAAACGCACATGACCAGCACTGCTAAGGATGCTGCGGGCGGCTATGTTTTCAATGGGAGCTGCAGCCATGTTGGTGGTGGCCCATCACTTGAGCTGCAGGTCTAGGTCTATGGTTCCAAAGCAGGATAAATGGAGATGTACCAATTAACAAGGGGATTAAAAATATGAAATATATAGAAAGATTTTAAGGATGCCATTAAAAAATAAATATATATATATATATATAGATATATATATATATATATATATATATATATATATATATATATATATATATATATATATATATATATAGAGAGAGATAGATAGATAGATAGATAGATAGATAGATAGATAGATAGATAGATAGATAGATATATTGGTCAAGAGAACACATTTTTTCACGAAACAAAAAAAAAGTGAAATGTGTCACCTGCCTGACGCAAGAAGAAGAAACGCACATGACCAGCATTTCTAAGGATGCTGCGGGCTGCAATGTTTTCAGTGGGAGCTGCAGCCATGTTGGTGGTGGCCCATCATTTGAGCTGTAGCTCTAGGTCTATGGTACCAAAGCAGGATAAATGGAGATGTACCATTTAACAGGGGGATTAAAAATATGAAATATATAGAAAGATTTTAAGGATGGCATTAAAAATATATATATATATATATATATATATATATATATATATATATATATATATATATACAATATAAAATAAATAATAATAATAATATATATATATATATATATATATATATATATATATATCTATATACATATATATATATATATATATATATATATATATATATATATATTGGTCAAGAGAACACATTTTTTCACGAAACAAAACAAAACAAAAAGTGAAATGTGTCACATGCCTGACGCAATAAGAAGAAACGCATATGACCAGCATTTCTAAGGATGCTGCGGGCTGCAATGTTTTCAGTGGGAGCTGCAGCCATGTTGGTGGTGGCCCATCATTTGAGCTGTAGCTCTAGGTCTATGGTACCAAAGCAGGATAAATGGAGATGTACCATTTAACAGGGGGATTAAAAATATGAAATATATAGAAAGATTTTAAGGATCGTTAAAAAAAATAAATAATATATATATATATATATATATATATATATATATATATACATATATATATATATATATATATATATATAAATATTTAAAAATAAATAAATAATAATAAAAAATATATATATATATATAAAAGTGTGCTCTCTTGACCAATATATATATATATATATTTTTTAATATATATATTGGTCAAGAGAACGCATTTTTTCACAAAACAAAAAAAAAGTGAAATGTGTCACCTGCCTGACGCAAAAAAAAGACATGACCAGCACTGCTAAGGATGCTGCGGGCTGCAATGTTTTCAGTGGGAGCTGCAGCCATGTTGGTAGTGGCCCATCATTTGAGCTGCAGGTCTAGGTCTATGGTACCAAAGCAGGATAAATAAAGATGTACCATTTAACTGGGGGATTAAAAATATAAAATATATATAGAAAGATTGTAAGGATGGCATTAAAAAAAAAAAAAATACTGTATATATTGGTCAATAGAACAAATTTTTTTGCGAAACAAAACAAAAGTGAAATGTGTCACCTGCGTGATGCAAGAAGAAGAAACGCACATGACCAGCTCCACTAAAGGATGCTGTGGGCTGCAGCATTTTCAGTGGGAGCTGCAGCCATGTTGGTGGTGGCCCATTATTTTGGTTGCAGATAGTCTAGTAGTCAGTAGTCTAGTCTACGGTTCCAAAGCAGGATGAATGGAGGTGTACCAAAAAAGTTAAAATTACAGGGAGATTAAAACATTTTTATATATATATATATATATATATATATATATATATATATATATATATATATATATATATATATAAAATATATAGACAGATTTTAAGGATAGCCTTAAAACAAAAAAAACACACACTCACACACACACATATATATATATACAGTAGAACTTTGGATTGAGAGTAATTTGGTTTGGGAGTGTTTTGTTAGACAAGCTAATTTTTCTAATACATTTTGATTTGATATACAAGCAATGTCTTGATATAAGAGTATAAAAGAGAAGAGAGGCGCCTATAAGTGTAGCAATATGGTTGCATTTAATGAAGGTACAACATTTAGCAACTCACATGGTTTGTTAATAAAACAGGCACATCGAAGTATGCAGGCATCCGGGGTAAAGCTATCCACATAGACGGTCCTCCGTACCGCCATCAACATCGTCCCTTCCACGCTGCGCTCCATGAGCGGTTCAAGCCTCACTTTCAGATCGCTCTACTGCAGGGTAGTCTTTCCGGTTGTGGTTGCAGACTGAGAGCGGTGAGAGCCGGCGCTGCAGAGGACGGTCTATGTGGACAGTTTTACCCCGGATGTACCTTGTTTATTCATCAACCAAGTGAGTTGCTAAATGTTGTAGCTTCATTAAATGTAACCATATTGCTACACTTTGATTCGCCTCTCTTCTCTTTTATACTCTGTAGCTCCTGATGGATTTTTCTTCTAATCCCCTTGTGGAGGCTTCCATTTGTGGACGGACATTTTATGGTTACACAACTTATCACATTGCTATAATCTTTTTATATATTATAACACATACATATATATATATTTTTTTTAATGCCATCCTTAAACTCTTCCTATATATTTTATATTTTTAATCGCCCTGTTATTTTTACTTTTTGGTAAATCTCTTGTGCATTTGTTCTATTTATCCTGCTTTGGAACCATAGACTAGACTAGATGTACAGCCCAAATGATGGGCCACCACCAACATGGCTGCAGCTCCCACTGAAAATGCTGCAGCGCACAGCATCCTTTAGCAGCGCTGGTCATGTGCGTTTTTTCCTCTTGCGCCAGGTGGGTGACACATTTCACTATTTTTTTTGTTTCTTAAAAAAATGTGTTCTCTTGCCAACACACACACAAATATATATATATATATATATATATATATATATATATATATATATATATATGTATGTATGTATGTATGTATGTATGTATGTATGTATGTATGTGTGTGTGTGTGTGTGTGTGTGTGTAAAACAGTACAATGAGGCACCCCAGAACAAAAAACGAATCAACCTGTTTCAATTATTCAGATTAAAAAAAGGTATTGGGACCCTTTCCCTGTTCGTTTCATCTTTTCAGTCATGTTTTTTTCAAAGAAAAAACTAATGAAGTTTACATCAATTTTTCATCAGTTTGTCATCAGCTTTACATCTGTTTTTAACCCATTTTTACATCATTTTTTTACATCCTCCAGCAATAGTCCTTAACCACTTGAGTCTCAGAGAAATTTTTGAATGCAAAAACTGACCATTTGTCCATTTACATCCATTTTTCGTTTAATCGTTTTTTTTTTACCAAAAATAAGGGCTTTGATCCGTTCCAAAAAACGGATGTTGATGCAAGTGGGTGTAAATGTATGTAAATGAATGATCATTTGTTTACATCCATTTTTCCATAGAGATGCATTTATGTCCATTTTTCATCCGTCAACGGATGGACGAAAAAGGGAGAAGCGGTCTGCATGTGTGAAAGGGACCTTAGTCGCATACATTAATAAGAAAAATATTAAGGATGCTAAGAAAAGAAAACAAGATATGGGGTATATACAGTATATATTCTGTATATTTTCTATATAAATTAAAAAAAAAGGTATATATAGTATGTATGACTTTTTAAATATATATTTTTAAGGTATATATAAAGGAAAATTTATTATCATACTTACCGTAATTTTCCTTTCCTGATAGACTCCATGGCAGCCTACGTGTGGGTTAATCCCGCCTCCTCTCCAATGTGATAGGACCCCATACCCATAAAAGTTAACTCACCAATAGACTCAGTGTTCCGTAACTATCCCGACTCCATAATTTCAGGGTGGGAACTCCGTCTGCCATGGAGTCTATCAGGAAAGGAAAATTACGGTAAGTATGATAATAAATTTTCCTTTTTCCTGACTGACTCCATGGCAGCCTACGTGTGGGAAATAACTAGCCAACACACGGGTGGGTATGCTGAACAGAAATATATTTAATTTGTCCCGTCAGCCGACAAGACTGATAAACCAAAATTTACAGAAGACAGTGCTGCAGGTTCAACACAGTAATGGGACATAAAGGTGTTTATAGAAGACCAAGAGGCCGCTCTACAGATAACATCTGGCGCCACATGACGGGCTGCTGCCCAGGAAGCTGCCATCCCTCTCGTGGAGTGAGCTGTTACCGCCTGCGGAGGAGCCAAGCCCTTTGCACAATAAGCCTGTTGTATCGTTTGGACGATCCAGGATGCGATTGTTCTTGAAGATGCCTTCTTCCCTTTGTTCTTGCCTGAATGCAGGATGAACAGGTGATCAGAACGTCTGAATGTGGATGTAACTTGAAGATATTCAGTGAGTATCTTGCCCATATCCAGAGGGTGAGTCTCATCAGAATCCGGGTTTTTAAAGGTAGGGAGAACTACTTCCTGATTCTCATGGAAAACCGACGAGACCTTCGGTTTGGAGCCCAGCATAGGTATCAGAACCACTCTGTCTGGAAAAAAGGTGAGAAATGGCTCCTTGTGACCCAAAAAACCGATCTCGGACACTCTCTTGGCCGAGGTGATAGCTACCAAAAAGGCTACTTTGGCTGAAAAGTTCTTCAATGAGGACGGGGAAGGTCCCGACATACTAAGACCATTCAAAAAGTCAAGTACTAACGGGAGATCCCATTTGGGGAATCTTGGCTTCCTCAGAGGTCTCAATCTTGAGGCTCCACGAAAAAATTGTTTGATTAGTGGATGAGTTGCCCAAGGGATTCCAGAAAAGGCTGAAAGTGCTGAGATTTGAACTCTTAGAGAACTTACAGACAGGGGTAGGTCTAGCCCTGATTGAAGAAAGCTCAGGATGTTTTGGATTTCTGGGTTCTTGAAGGAACTGCCCGCGGTTAAAGAAAATTCCACAAACTTAGACCATATTCTACCGTACACTTTATTTGTGCTTCCTTTCCTTGAGCTCATAAGGGTAGAGATCACCCGAGAGGCGCAGCCAAGGGATTCTAGCCTTTCCCTTTCAAGAACCAGACCGCTAGTTTCATTTGAGCCGGACAGGGATGGAGGAGTGTCCCCTGGGAGAGAAGGTCTGGTCTGCATGGTATTGGAATTGGGTCCTGAAGACTCAGCTGGACCAACAGAGGGAACCAAGGCCTGTTCGGCCAGTATGGAGCCACCATTGTGATTTCCACTTCTTCCGCTAGAAGTCTCTTCAGGAATTTTAGAATTATTGGGATCGGGGGAAAGGCGTACGCCCTCTGAAACCACCATCGATCCGTTAGGGCATCTGTCCCGATTGCCTGGCTGTAGTAACCCCTCGTGTAGAAATTCTTCAATTTGGCGTTGTTCGGGGAGGCAAAGAGATCCACTTGGGGATTGACTCCCAGTGATAATATCCAACGGAAAGACTGGTCGTGGAGAGACCATTCGTTGACGTCCACCTGAGTTCGTGACAGGAAATCCGCTTGGGAGTTCTGAATGCCTGGAATGAAAACAGCCGTCAGGTTGACCAGGTTCACTTGGGCCCATTTCATAATGGGCTCTACTTCCTGGAGAAGGGATGAGCTCCGAGTCCCGCCTTGTCTTTTGACATATGATACTGCTGTGGTGTTGTCCATCCTTAGAATTACTGACTTTCCCTTCAGCAGTTGTGAAAAGGACTGTAGGGCACACCAGGCCGCTCGAAGCTCCAGGGTGTTCGAGCCTGGATTGTGGAGGCGAGCGTCCCACCTGCCTTGCGCCATGCTTGTGCCGCATAAGGCCCCCCAACCGGAGCCACTGGCATCTGTCGTCACTGTGACCCACGAAACTGGAGCGATGGAGTGACAATTCAGCAGATTCTTCGGTTGAAGCCACCAGAAGAGGCTGCCCCTCATTGACGTGGAAATGTGGATCCGTTGACTCATGCTCCCTGACTTCCACTGCCTGAGAAAGCCGGATTGGAAGGGACGTAGCCTCCATAGAGCCCATTTCACCATCGGTGTTGTGGATACCATTGTCCCAATGATCTTCAAGCATTGATGAGCTCTTAGGTGGCGAGTACTCAAGGCCCGGGAAATCCTCTCCTGAATTACCGGAATCTTCTCTGCTGGTAGAGAGATGGTCTTCCTTACTGTGTCGAATTGAGCTCCCAGATAGGTTAGACACTGAGTTGGCTCTAGATGGCTTTTTGCCAGGTTCAGGAGCCACCCGAATTCGGATAAGGTCGAGATGACCTGATCCCTCTGTGCCAAGAGAAGGGTCTTGTCTTGGGACAGGACCAGGAGGTCGTCCAGATAATGATACAGACGAATCTTCTTCAGCCTGATGAGAGCTACCAGTGCCAGAAGAACTTTGGTGAAGACCCGTGGGGATGTTGTTAGGCCAAAGGGTAGGCACACGAACTGGAGGTGTTCCTGGTTGACATAGAACCTGAGGTACTTGTGCAGCTCTGCTGCTATTGGGACGTGGAAATAGGCATCCTTTAGGTCCACGGAAATCATCCAGTCGCCTGGCTGTATTGCTTGTTGGATGGTTGATAGGGTTTCCATTTTGAACTTTTTGTGTGTTATAAATTTGTTCAAATATGTCAAGTCTATGACTGGGCGCCAGGTACCGTTCTTCTTTTGCACTAAGAAGAGAGGGGAGTACACCCCAAGAAACTGTTCGTCTTTTGGGACGTGTACCACTGCTCCTTGAATCTTCAGGAGGTGAATGTAGTCTAGAAGGACCTGTTTCTGCTCCAGTGACCCTGGAAGAAGGGTGGAGATGAACTTTGGACAGGGAGGACTGGAAAAGGACCATGTGTGTCCTGAGGTCACGGTCTTGATGACCCAAAAGTCCTTGATTGAGGCCGCCCAGACGTGCCGATAAAGGAGTAGACGAGCTCCCACACGATCCGCTTGGGCGGGCGTTGTCTCAAAAAGATTTCCCCTTGTCGCGTCCAGTTGACGCCTGAGTAGTTGGAGTAGGTCTCCGGTAGGAGCCTCTACCTCTGCTCCAATTCCTTCTGTAGTTTCCACCAGGCCTGTAAGCGCGAGCTTCCCTAGCGCAGTCCGGGCTGTATCGCCGGAATTGAGGCATTTTTCTTCCCGATTGGCGCTTGTCCTGAGGAAGGAAACCAGACTTGCCGCCCGTGACTTTGGAAATGGCATCATCTAGCTTGTTGCCAAACAGGGTTGATCCTTCAAAGGGAATCTTGCACCAGTTCTGCTTCGAAGATGGGTCAGCAACCCAGGGGCGTAGCCAGAGGGCCCGTTTCGCGGTCACAGAAGAAAGCATAATCCTGGCTAACAGGCGGATTAAGTCAACGGAGGCTTCGCCCAGGAATGCGACCGCCAGTTTTAACTCTGCCGTGGCTGAGTTCTTGGCTAGTTCTTCAGAGACGCCTTTGAGGAAAGAATCGACATTTTCCGTCCAGGCTTCCATGGCCTTTGATAATGCCGCTAAAGCTAGAGCCGGTTTGCACGCTGTGCCCGCAAGGCCATAAATTCTTCTGAGGTCCTGGTCCATTCTTCTGTCCAGGCCATCTTTGAAAGAGACGGAGTCAGCAATAGGTAAAGTGACATGTTTAGCCAGTCTCGTTACTGCCGCATCTACCAGAGGAACATTTTCCAAATGTTTGACCTCCTCCTGCTTGAAGGGATAGAGCCTTGAGGCTTTGTTAGCCATGGAAGATTTTCTGTCCACCTTGCTCCATTCCTCTTCAAAGATACCCTTCAGTTCGGATAGAAACGGGAACGTAGGGCGTTCTTTTCCCAAGCGCTTAAAGTATTTTTTCTGCTTGGCTGGAGAAGCAGGTTGTTCCTCCCATAAGAGAGCCTCCTTAATCGCTTTGACGAGTGGCGTCACCTGCGCGAAGTCAAATTCTAAGCCTTCTTCATCACTCTCTAGGTCACCCTCAGGAAAAGCCGGAGTGGAGGCTTGAGGCCGGGAAGGACCTGGATCCTCTAGGATCTCCAAGTTTGGAGAAGCAGACCCGTCAGTGTTGGTCTGAATCTGCGTGTGGGGCATGTTCTCCCTTAGAGTTCGTTGAACCACACGTTCCACCAGAGACTCGATGCGATGACCTTCAGTCTCTTTTTCCCTAACCGCATGGGCGTAGCATCGGTCGCATAATGATTTGCCCTCAGGGACACGAGTGTCACATCCCCAGCAGGCTCTGCGATCAGAGCGACTTTCATGGCGGTGGGAGCGGTGTCTTGAGGAGGAATGTGATCTTCTCCTCCGGTGGGAAGAAGTAGATGGAGATCTACGCTTGGACCTCGACTTTGAGGAAGAAGAAGTGCGTTGCGGACTGGCAAGGTCTTCCGGTTCTGGATTGGAAGGGCTAAATAAAAAACATTTAGGGAGGAAACTGTCAACACACATGAAAATGTGACTAGCAGCCCCAAACCCGAACCCTTTCCCGCACATACCTTGTGCGTGAGGGCTGGCCGCCTGTGGACGGTGACTGGTCCATAATTACTCTGGACCTGCGTACAGTGGATGGCAATTCAGGATCAACAAGAAACCTATGGTGCCGAATAAAAATACATTAAATAAAAGTGTGCTGTCCCCTTAAGAAGAAATTCTCTGCTGCTGTTTTTTTTTTTTTTTTTTTAAATAAATAAATATATAATCAACTAAAAATTCATTAAGACAAATCAATTAAGTTTACATAGTGATTTAAATAATAAAATAGTTAAATACATGCAGATAAACACAGGCAAAAAATAGGAGCATGGTAAAATCAATAAGCCAGAAGCAACACTCACTGACCTGGCAACCAGAAGGGAAACACCCAGACACTCAGCTGCTCGCCTGAAGGGAGACCCAATGATCATAGGCGAGCAGCTGATTTTAAATCACCCGCCGGTGACGTCACGCGTCCTCCACGAACGCGCCTGCGCAGTGGAACGCAATCCCACGGCGCCTGCGCGGCCGCCGCGGGAATCGACGGACTGCGCATGCGCGACCAAGCCTCGCTCTGAGGATGGATACGGCGCATGCGCGGGGCACTAGCGATGGGGAATCAGGAAGTCACAGGCGTGCTGGAACGCAGAGGCGCTCCAGCCGCCATACACACACAAAACAAACAACACAGAGGCACGAATAAGCGACTGCCATGGAGGAAATATATATAGAAAGGGACCTTGCCAGCCGATCCTAGAAGTCTTCAGCACATGCCACAGCCACAACCAAGTGTGCTGGGAAGCTCACCACCCGCCCATGGCTGGGATCCGAGCTGCACCGCTTAAAGTGTGCTCTTTTCCATTCCTTGAAAACGAATTTGATCCATGGAGGAGGAAAAAAAAGGAACACTGAGTCTATTGGTGAGTTAACTTTTATGGGTATGGGGTCCTATCACATTGGAGAGGAGGCGGGATTAACCCACACGTAGGCTGCCATGGAGTCAGTCAGGAAACATTTTTCTTCAATTTATATAGAAAATATACAGAATATATATTAATAAGTCATACATACTGTATATATACTTTTTTTTTCAATTCATATAGAAAATATACAGAATATATATTAATAAGTCATACATACTGTACATATACAGTAAATAGATATATATTCCTGACCAGGCCGTTTTTTGCGAAACAGCACAGCGTTACTTTAACTGACAATTGTGCGGTCTTTTTTTGTTTTTTATATATATATATATTTATATATATATATATATATATATATATATATATAGTATGTATGACTTTTTAAATATATATTTTCTATATAAAATTAAAAAAAGGCATATATATATATACATTTTTTTTCAATTTATATAGAAAATATACAGAATATATATTAATAAGTCATACATACTGTATATATACTTTTTTTTTCAATTGATATAGAAAATATACAGAATATATTTTAATAAGTCATACATACTGTGTATATATATATATATATATATATATATATATATATATATAAAAACAAAAAGAGACCGCGCAATTGTCAGTTAAAGTAACGCTGTGCTGTTTCGCAAAAAAACGGCCTGGTCAGGAATATATATCTATTTACTGTATATATACAGTATGTATGACTTATTAATATATATTCTGTATATTTTCTATATAAATTGAAAAAAAAAGTATATATACAGTATGTATGACTTATTAATATATATTCTGTATATTTTCTATATAAATTCGAAAAAAAAGGTGTATATATACCTTTTTTTTCATTTTATATAGAAAATATATATTTGAAAAAAGTCATACATACTATATATATATATATATATATATATATATATATATATATATATAAACCAAAAAGAGATCGCGCAATTGTCAGTTAAAGTAACGCTGTTCTGTTTCGCAAAATACGGCCTGGTCAGGAATATATATCTATTTACTGTATATATACAGTATGTATGACTTATTAATATATATTCTGTATAATTTCAATATAAATTGAAAAAAAAAGTATATACGGTATACAGTATGTATGACTTATTAATATATATTCTGTATATTTTCTATATAAATTGAAAAAAAAGGTATATATAGAAAATATATATTTAAAAAATCATACATACTATATATATATATATATATATATATATATATATATATATATATATATATATATATATATATATAGTATTAAAAAAATTACTTATTTTATGTTTACCTTTTTTTATGTTGTTATTACATTCCAATTACGCGAAAACATTATTTTATTTGATAAAATATAATTTTCCTCCAAGATCCCTCAATTAAGTTTTCTTGTATTTCTGTATATGTGGTTGGTGAATACACTGGCAATGTGAATAGTTCATATTGTATTTTTTTTTATGAGTATGTTAAAAGGGCAACAAGAGTATATACGGTATTACATATGGCCACAATACTTTTGGGTCTCTGTTGTGTTTTACAGCTGTTGTTTCTTCCCCCCTCGCCTAGAGGTAGTCATATATTGCTGAATGACTCCGAAGCTGAAATTACTTTTATGCTATATATAGCCCTGACAATGTATTCAGAGCAATACATAGATATATTTCCATGGACTGAGAGCTCCTAAATGAAACAGCTTGCAATTTAAAGGTTTTTGTCTGGGATAATAGAAGGTGGCGTGACCTTGGATAGGACAAAATGACAGCGGACGTGGTTTTGTTTAAAAGGACACAAGGCCAAAGTCATTGCTACGTACGACATATGTTCTTACCTGCCGCGTCGCAGCCATCTTAGTTTCCTACAACACTCCCTGCTACATCTTTGAAGACCTACCCGCCTACAAATATAAGAAAATACTTACGATAAAATAACATGATCTTGTCTCATTTACGGGAAATCTGTTTGAAATGGGACCTGGGCGCCTTTTTGTTTCAGGATCGAAGGTTAATGAGAACCAAGCCAATTTGGTTACTGGGAATTGCAGTCAAGCTGCAAGAAAATGCATAAAAGCTGTTAAAAACCTAGAAATTCAGACCAATTTTAGCCTACTTTGATTTTTAGCCTACTTTGATCTCAAAGGCTTGCTAGCAACACAATGGCCTCTGATTATATTCAAGATGAATCTGGCAAGTGTAGATTGTGTAATCCGAAATGGACTGCCACATATCCGGGCTTAAAGCTGGACTCCGGGATAAGCGAATATTAGCTAAATACAAGAGGCATTTATATTTTTACTTGAATCTTGGTGTGCTTTGTGTATTTCTTCCACTACTGTGCAGTAATCCAGTATGGGACTTCCTTTAATAAAGACCGCTCGCTTCTGCTATCTCTTCTTGTGCAGGGAGACTGGTCTTGTCTCCGCCCCCTCCTGTAGTTGTCTTACAGCAGCCCGTAGAAGGTGGAGCCTGTTGGGTCCCTCCCACAGCTCCGCTGTCTGCACTGGATATGTAGAGCGCCATAGGTGTGCGCAGCCTATGGCATTAGGGTATGCACCGCACCTCCAAAGCTCATATACAGTATATAAATATATATATATATATATATATATATATATATATATATATATATATTGTGACAGGAAGTCAGGTAAATCTGTGGGTGTTGTCACAGATGGGAGATACATTTCTGCCTTGTTTGGACAATACACCAATCGTTATTGGGCGTTGGCTAGAGAAAGGCTAAAGGCCGTTGAAAAACTTCAACTGTTCAGAATGAGGCAATTAAGGCCTCTATAAGTAACCCAGAGGATTACCACTAATTTGCTGCATCCTGAAGCTTTGTGAGGAAGGAGAGCAGTACTGAAAGTCTTGTGAGGAGGTGAGGAGAGGATTGATTTTTCTGTGTGATAAAAATCAAAAGACTATTGTTTTTTTGCTGTATGACCAGCACTGTCTACCCAGCAGTAGGCTGTGTTAGACTTCATAGATAGGTTCCTGTGTGGGAGGTAGACGCCCAAAGTGGCTGGGATTTATTTTATGTTTGATTTTGTTTATGCTGTTTGGATGCTTGCACTTGTTTCCAGCAAGATCGAAGAATAAACCAAAATCTTTGTTTTCAACCATCTTCGACTGCCTGTCTGTATAAATTCAGTGTGTGGTGAACCCATCCAAGGGGTCACACACCTCGCTACCGAGCTAACCCCTTACAATATATATATATATATATATATATATATATTCTATATATGACAGTGGAGCAGTGGACAGTGTCAATAGTTAATTTTTATTATTATTTTTTTATAACCTTCTTACAATTTTATTTATTTACTTTTTAAAAATTTTTAAGAGCCCCATTGGGGGGCTTTGGTGAAATATCAGGGGTTTAAACAGACCCCTGATGTCTCATTTTTGAGATAGAGAAAGGGACTGAGGACAGAGATTCTTCAGTCCCTTTCTCTGCAGCCAAGCAGCAGGGGGAATCTGCACACCATGATTAGGGTGTGCCCAGGCACACCCTGTGCGCACGCCTTTGTACAGCACAGTGATGATGTCACTGCTCATTTTACAAGATAATACCTGGGTTTGAAAATACGTTTGGCAAACACAAAGGGTATAGTAAGATAATAAGATTGCTGTGCTGTCTGGACCAATAGATTGGTAAAGAACCAATAAAATGGACTGGGTAGTGAAAACTAAAGGACAGAAAATTCTAGGGATGCACCGATACCAATTTTTTTTTACAAAGAGTACGAGTACCAATACTTTTTTTTTAGTACTCACCGATACTATTTACCGATACCTACAGCAACTGTTTTGTTTACACTTCAGCTGTCAGCAATGGTACAAAGCATTGAAAAAAAAATATGGGCCAGATTCACGTAGAATCGCGGCGGTGTAACTTATCCTAGATAAGTTACACTGCCGCAATTTTTCATCGCAAGTGCCTGATTCACCAAGCACTTGCGATGAAAACTACGCCCGCGGCCTCCGGCGCAAGGCGGGCCAATTCAAATGGGCGTGTGCCATTTAAATTAGGCGCGCTCCCGCGCCGGACCTATTGCACATGCTCCGTTTCCTAACTCCCGCCGTGCTTTGCGCGCCGTGACGTAATTTTTTGGAACGGCGACGCGCGTAGCGTACTTCCGTATTCCCGGACGGCTTACGCAAACGACGTTAAATTTTGAATTTCGACGCGGGAACGACGGCCATACTTTAGACAGCAATACACTTGCTGACTAAAGTTAGGGCACCAAAAAAAACGACTAACTTTGCGACGGGAAACTTGACTAGCGGCGACATAGCGAACGCGAAAATCCGTCGTGGATCGCCGTAACTCCTAATTTGCATACCCGACGCTGGTTTACGTCGGCCGGCCGAGGTATTGCATCCTAAGATCCGACAGTGTAAAACAATTACACCTGTCGGATCTTAGGGATATCTATGCGTAACTGATTCTATGAATCAGTCGCATAGATAGAAACAGAGATACGACGGCGTATCAGGAGAAACGCCGTCGTATCTCATTTGTGAATCTGGCCCTATGTATTTTGTGCTTTTTTCCAATGTGCAATATCATGTAAATATATGTTAAAGGTGTAAAACATTTTACGAACAAAGCAAACAAACAAAACAAAAGTTTTAATTATTATTAGTTTATAAAATATAAGTGAACAAAAGCAATACATCAGCAGGAAAATAATAATGAAATGGAGAAGGAGAATAGGGAGCTAATTAAGGCTGATTAGCGTAAATGAAAAGTTAAATAGGGGTTAAAGGAAGGAGGAACATTTAATAAAAATAAAAAATAAAAACATTATTTTTTACATGACAGGTTGCTTTAAACTGACTTTATCTGCAGATCGAAGTTCATCTCTTTGATCTGTAGATGAAGAAACAGAAAGATACAAAAAAAAAGAGACAATGTTTATGTTTACCTTTCTGTTTCAGTGGCTGAGCAATGTTGTTGATAAACATTGCCTGGCTGCTTTTTTTTTTTTTGTTACAGCTCCAAATGGGACTTTGTTTACACTTCAGCTGTCAACAGGGGAACCCCACTGACAGCTGAATGAGTCATCTGTTGTTAAGGACGTGACGGCCTGCTGACAGCTGAAAGAACTAAGCCTGAAAGTATCGGTTTTAGTTATCGGAGCATTTCCATGAGTATCCAGTATCGGTGCACCCCCAGAAAATTCCATTACACTAAGGCCTGGTTCACACCTATGCATTTTTAGTGTGTTTTCAGTTCTGCAGAAACACACTACAGTCTATGTAACATGGTTACTATGGATGTAGTTCACATCTGTGCATTTTATGCCGCGTACACACGATCGGATTTCCTATGGAATAAAATCTGATGGAATTTTTCCGTCGGAATTCCGATGAAGCTGACTTTCATCAGTCTTGCATACACACTATGGGGTAGATTCACGTACGGCGGCGTATCTTTCTGCCGGCATAGCGCATCCCATTTGCACTACGCCGACGTAAGATAGTGAGGCAAGTACTGTATTCACAAAGCACTTGCCTCCTAAGTTACGTTGGCGTAGCGTAAATGGGCCGGCGTAAGCGCGCCTAATTCAAATGAGGAACAGGGGGTGTGTTTTATGTTAATGAATCGTGACCCGACATGATTGACGTTTTTCACGAACGGCGCATGCGCCGTCCGTGGACATATCCCAGTGTGCATTGCTCCAAAGTACGGCGCAAGGACGTATTGGTTTCGACGTGAACCTAAATTACGTCCAGCCCCATTCACGGACGACTTACGCAAACAACGTAAAATTTTCAAAATTCGACGCGGGAACAACGTCCATACTTAACATAGGATACGCCTCCTATAGCAGGGGTAACTTTACGCCGGAAAAAACCTAACGTAAACAACGTAAAAAAATGCACCGGGCGGACGTACGTTTCTGAATCATTATGGAAAGGGCGAGGATTGAAACGTTTATTGAAAAACGCAAAAGGCACCTGGAATTTGAAAACTGCAACCTGCATGGGTGTGAATCAGGCCTAACAACTACTGCCTTTTTTTGTTTTAATTCATTGTCCAAATGTAAATTTTTTAATTTTGGACATGGTGGGAGGATTAGAAACCTTTCTGGAATTCTACTACTACCCTGGGGCCCGTTAGATGTGCTTTTATTCATAAGAATAATAGGAATCAGGAAGATACAGCACCATGGCCACTAGATGGAGCTGGTGATCATAGAAAAAAAATACTTATTTACTATGATTGTTAGCACCACCTAGTGGCCATAATGCAGTATATTCCTGATTTGTGCAATTTTTATGAACGGGGTACATCCAACCCGGAGCGAAAATATCCTAGCAACATTCAACACTCCATAGTCCATTGTGTGTCCACAGTTTCTCCTAAACAAAAATAATAATTTATTTCAAGATAAAAAAAAAAAAACAAGTACAAGGAAACCAGGTAGCTAATAAATAAGTTGTTTGACTCGTGGCCTAGAATACACATTTGTTGGAAAGGTGGTTAAAGGTCAACCCTGTCCAAAACTGATATTTCTGTCTTGCCTTGTCTTATAATAGATTTCAGGCATTCCAGTGGTCCGGTATTAACAGAATTCTACGGTCCTTGGATCTTTTTGGCTTTACAATGTCCATGTCATTTAAAAAAAGTGATTTCCAAATTTTTTTATCTGCAGGTTTCATTAAGGCTCCATACGTTCACATGCGTCACGTGTAGGGCAGCCTATCAAAGCGTTACTAAACACACAACACTAAAATCAGTCTGTATATGCAGTAAAGCATGTTTGTTATACTCACTGTGGACCCTAAGGGGTTAATCCTCTGCATTGTGTAAAAATAGCGATGCTATACCGTCAGAATTTCCGCGGGATTTGGCCGCTAGCGGTGCGGTATTTGATCATGTCTTCTCTAATCCTCTCCTTCTTTTACCATCTGCTGATAGTACAGAGCCTTGGAGGCACTCTGCACATTCTCAGTTTTGTGTGTTTTGCTAGAGAGTTTTTTTTTTTGGGGGGGGGGGGTGCATGTGATCAGCACAGGGCCAATCAGCACTGTCCAGACAGAAGGTCAGGGGTCATGCAGCCTCATAGGATAGTCAGAGGAGAATGAAAACTCCTGCTACAAGCTTTACCCAGACACTGATAGAAGTGCTGCTATAGGCTCCATTCACACCTTGGCGACAAGACGCTCGATACGCTGGAGGGGCGAATTTCCATTGCTGTCTATGAGATGGTTCACATCTCACGCCGAACGCCGAAACGCCGTACGCCTGCCGCCTGAAAACAAGTCCCGGACCCTTTTTTTCAGGCGGCATTGGCGTTCGGCCATAGACAGCAATGGAAATGATTTGTTAAAAAAAAAGTTAAACGAATCACGGCAAAATACGCCGCGTACGCGGCGCTACTTGTCGCCTAGGTGTGAATGCAGCCATATACTGTGAACAAAAGCAATCTGCACCGGAAACTGACCGGAAACTGACTGCATGGTGTGAACTAGAGCCAACTAGAGCCAACTAGAGCCATTGGAAAACACTGTGCATGCATTTTTAGTGCAGAAAAAATGCACACGAAACTGTACGGAACTGCGTCTGGTGTGAACTGGCCATTATGCCCCGTACACACAAGAGGATTTATCCGCGGATCACTTTCAGCGGATAGATCCGCTGGTGTGTACAACCCAGCGGATATTTATCCGCGGATATTTTTCGGGCCGATGGTTTTCCAGCGGATCAAAATTTCTTAGCATGCTAAGAAATCGATCCGCTGGAATCCAGTCCAGCGGATTGATCCGATGGTCTGTACAGACTCACCGGATCAATCCGTCCGAATCCATCCCTCGCATGCGTCGTAATGATTCGACGCATGCGTGGAAGTCCATATATTACAGCGTCGCGCACGTTGCCGCGTCATCATCGCGGCGACGGCGCGACACGTCACCGCGGAGGGAATTCCGCGCGGATTTTGATCTCATGGTTAGTACAACCATGAGATCCTCTCGTGTGTACTAGGCCTTAGCGTCCCGCCAGCGCAACGCTCCAGTGTGAAGGCCCTCAGGCTTTCACACTGAATAGAAAGGAGCGTCTCTTTCAGGGCGCATTGCAGGCACTATTTTTAGCGCAATAGCACCTGCAAAGCGCCTCAGTGTTAAAGCAGCCTTATACACATTAAAAGCATATTTGATTGTAGAAATTGTCAAACATCAACAGCCCTCCGGCCGGGATGGACTGGCCATTGGGACCACAGGGAGTTTCCTGGTGGGCCGATGGCTCAGTGGGCTGGCTTCAGTGACAGCAGACCGCTGCCCCCCTCCGCTCCTCTGTCTCTCCCTTCCCGCAGCTCTCACCTCCTCTCCCTCCCTGCAGCGCTCACCTGGGGGGAACAAAGAAGCAAGGGGAGGACCAGAGGAGCAGGGGGGATGACAGAGGAGCATGGGGGAGGGGACAGATAGCTGACTCAACAGCTATGGCCTGGGAGTTTCTCACTTCTGCCTAATCTTGTCCCATAAGGGGGGGGGGGCACCGAACTGATTATTTTCCCCGGGTGAAATAATCTCTAGCTTACCCACTGGTACTGCCTATAAGAGTACCAGTACCAGCTGTTCTACTCTAATAAAGTAGAACAGCTAGTGGCTAGTGAAGGGGGAGAGGGGGCTTGGGTGGCCGGGGGGGGGGGGGCAGGAGTTGTCCCGCCACCATGGGAGAGACCTGTCAAAGTGGGCCAGTCTGGATGAAGTCCAGGGCCAAATTTCTGTCCCAGTCCAGCCCTGGGTAGATGAGCTTAATTGCTCAGGGGTTAAGGCGTGAGGTAGTCCACAAAAAGTTTGTAAAACAAGACTAGAATTGGGGTCTTAACGGACAAAAAACAAAAATAGAAAAAACACCAAAAAAACAAAAACAAAAGAGAAGAGAGAGAGAAAAGGAAAGGAGGTACAGAGCAGGAACATTGGGTAGGAAAAGGGTTCAAGGTTCCCCCAGGTCGGGAGGGTAGAGGAGGTCAATTAGCGAGGCCTAGGCTGGTCGGGTGCAAAGTGGGAAGAGCGTAGGACCGCCACGGGCCCCAGTATTTTATTATTTTAACATGGCAACTAACTGTATTTAGGATATTGAGTACATGTCATTCCGTAACAATTACTGATAATAAGCCAAATTGATTAAGGCTCATGCGGTGGATAGTGAAATGGAAAATGGGACATGAAGGAATGAGTCATGAAGGAATTTCTAAGTCAAATTCAAAATATTGTTAACACGTATGTTAGAAAAATGTATAACTGTACTTCTCCAAAATCTGGACATGACGTCTATATTATCTTCCATTCACCCCTCCCCCCCCCTCTTTGTTACAGACTTCTCTCATCCTAGACTTTTCTCTTATATTTCAGTCCATTCTAAGACTTGATACCTGCCTGGAAAGGTTTTACTGAACCCAGCAAGGGTGGTTTAGTGGGGTTAGCTGTGTTTTGACTCTTCTACTACATGTGTAAGTGACATCCTGTAATTGAGTACAGATGCACACCGGGATGTGCTCACAAGGGTCACTCGTGTGAATCAGAAGATCTGAACAGCAGGCTGGTGATCTTGCTGATCCTTGAAAACTCTTTGTAAAAAAGAAATTCTAGAATATATTTATATATATATAACATAGGCAACAAAGAGTGCACTGGGCTGAGCAGATCACTTCATTTATAATTATTATTATTTATTTTTTTAATTACATTTTACATTTTTATCTTAATAAATGAAGAGATAGGCACTCTTGTTTTGTTGCTTATTTGACATTCATTAATACACCAAGGGGTCTAATTCATAAAACATTCATTGCATGGATGTCAGAAGCATTCATGCAAGCTGAATGAAATGTCACTGTATTTTTTCTAAGAGATCAATGCCTGTATCGTCAGCTCCATCTATAGGCCAGAATGTGGTACCATTTTATGACATGCCTGAATGAGAAAACTATACCACATTTTTGCCACTAGAAAAATCCAAGGATACAGGAATTACTCTTATAAAAATACAGTGATCTTTCGATCAGCTTGCACTAATGCTTCTGACATTCGTGCAGTGAATGTTTATACAAATATACCCCCTAATGTCTGACCATCTTACTGCAAAATAATCTAGCATGGCCAGATTTCTACACAGCCAACATTGGTTTTCGATCGCAGTCAGTGGGGTTGATTTGCGAAGGGCAAATAGACTGTGCACTCTCAGGGCTGGTGCAAGGATTTTTGGCACCCTAGGACAGGGGTGTTCAAACGTTTTTCAAAGAGGGCCAGATTTGATGAAGTGAACATGCGTGAGGGCCGACCATTTTGCTTGACATTCTTTGAACCATAAAAATTTGGTCTAAGTGTGTTCGTTCGAGCACTAATACACTGTCCAACAAGAATTCTCCTGCCATTGTGGCTGTGTGTGAGTAAAAAACTGAGCTCAGGCGTATTATTTGGATATACCGTATTTATTGGTGTATAACACGCACCTTTAAGAGCGAAGTTTCAGGATTTTTATTTTATTATAAAGTGCCCATCTGCAGCCTCACAGGTGCCCATCTGCAGATCCACCATTGCCATGAATGTAGCCTCACCATTGCCAGGAATGCACCCACCATTGCCAGGAATGCACCCACCATTGCCAGGAATGCACCCACGAGCGCCAAAGATTATCTACAGGAGAATCTCCTGTTTACACGGCTCTGGCTCTAATCAGGTGCTTAAAAAAAAAAAACCCTGGCCACTGTAATTCATGCACCCGGTGCCCTGAAAGGGTGGCTGTTGCGGCCATGGAAAGATTCATGCTATGCATGAATCTATCCATTACATATAGGGGCTGGCCTGGAAAGGGGGGGGCGGCGCCCCGGCACCCCTAATGAATGGGCCGCCCCTGACAAGGGCGTGTCAGTGGCAGACTAAAGCTGGTCATACACCAGTAGAATTTCCGGTTCTTGTACGTTCGCTCAATTTTCTAAGTTTTAGCTATGGTGTGCCGCGTGGCAGTCCTTTAGTTCTGAAAAATAAAACAAATAAGTGCGCAACCAAAAAATGTATTAATTAGTGAGTGCAAATGTCCTTAAAAGGAAAAAGACCAACCAACAAATGATATATTGCATGAATGGTTTGGGGGTACAGTCCTTATAACATTGATAAAGAGGATCCAACTTCCATCCACTAGCAGGGATAATGCAGGTATCTTCAATTACAATCCCACCATCAAAGGTAAGTAAATGGCCACTTACCAGATCAGTAGGACCCCCGCAGGGATCAAACAGGCTCTGCACAAAAGAGTATCCTCGGCTTGTTCCAAACACTCAGTCCTGGTCCACTCCTCCACAGATGATTCGGGGGACACTGCTGTCTCAAATCTCTCCGGGGATGGTATCCACATCAAAAAGAAATGCAGGAATGTGTGCAAAAGGAGGAAAAACAAGGCTTCATGGTGCAGTATTTGGTAAAAAAAAGGGTCACTTTATTCCATTCAAAGGAAACAAAATACTGACATCCAAAAAGCTCTTGGGGCCAAATCCACAAAAGGGAAAAAGACGGCGTATCCCTGTTTCTAACTATGGAACTGATCCACAGAATCAGTTTTCCATAGTTAGGCAGAAGATCCGGCATGTGTAAGGGACTTACACTGCCGGATCTTAGGATGCAGTACCGCATCCGCCGCTGGGGGCATTTCGTGTCGAAATGCCGCCTCGGGTATGCAAATTAGCACTTACGGAGATCCACGAAGCTTTTCAGCTTAGTTTTTTCTCCGTGAGTTTTAGTTTGCAAATGCAAAATTAGGGCTGCTTTTACAAGGTGTAAAGTTAGTACACCATGTAAAAGCAGACCCTTCTGTCCAGCGACGCGATTTTTATTTTATTTTTAATTTTATTTTTCCCGCCGTATCTTTTTTTTTTCCCGACGCAACTTTATTGACCCGACGCGATCCACAAAGCTCTGCGTAACGTAATTTCGCGCTATGCACGTCGGGAAAATGACGTCACGAGCATGCGCAGTACGGTCGGCGCGGGAGCGCGCCTAATTTAAATGGGAATCGCCCCCATTTGAAGAGGAACGCCTTGCGCCGGCAGAATTTAAGTTACACAGCCGAAAATTTCTAGGTAAGTGCTTTGTGGATCGGGCACTTAGGTAGAAATTTTAAGGCAGTGTAACTTAAATGGAAAAATTTACGTTACGCCGGCTCTTTGTGGATTTGGCCCTTGGTATACAAGGTTAAGAGACTAAGGCAAAAAAGTTCAGCCAGCTTCGGCTCAGGCCGATCAGCTGGGAGCGTGGTGACGTCAGCTGCTGATGCTCCACCCGACGCTGCGTTTCTCCCTATTGGCCTCCGTTCCCCGTTGATGCCCAATAGGGAGAAACGCAGCGTTAGTGTGATACTAAGGCTAACCAGTCTACTGGGGTAGGGCGGTGGGGTGACACAAGACTATTGGTCTCAGGGGGGACACAAAGTATAAATCTGGTCCTAAGGGCCCAAAGTATTGGGAATGGTAGAGGAATGGTGCATGGGAAGAGTTGCTATGTTTTAATTTGTGGTTACCAGTTGTCCTTTTTGTTTTTCTTTTGTGTGTGATACAAATCCTTAATAAAACAAAAATATGTATTGTATTGTAAGCGTACTGCCTCCCTTAATTCTGTAAAGCTCTGCACAAACCGTAATATTGTCATTGCAAAATGGATCTTGTATTAAACAGTTTTCAGTATCATTAAATAGCTTCCTATGTGCCTTGTGTAGGGTTAATTTGCACATGTCACATGCAGTAAGATCTGACCTGCCTGTACATTATTAATTCCTCTGCTAGGATCAGCGATGATCAGAAGCTTTGCAATACTGCCATCTACTGTATTAAGGCAGAATTTTCTTTAACCAAATAAAAAACAAAATCAGAACTCAATCCCATCAGTGACCTCCTAGCATTTTTACTGTTGATGTGGATAAAGTAATGTAGCACTACCCCTGGAGGAGCTGCTGTTTTTTTTTTTGGGTGGCACGTTTACCTCGTGGCTTTTCCGAATTCCTAGGGGTGCATGGTGCATTTAGTAGAAGTAAAGGAATGTCCGCAACAGGTGCTCTTTGCTGTGCTCTTTATTACCCAGCCGGGTAAAAACAATGGGCCAGATTCTCAAAAGAGTTACACCGGTGTATCTACAGATACACCGGCGTAATTCGAAATTCCCGCCGGCGTATCATTGTTTTGTATTCACAAAACAAGATACGCCGGAATTAGGCTAGGATCCGACTGGTGTAAGTCACTTATACCGTCGGATCCTAAATACAATACAACGCTGACCGCTAGGTGGCGTTTACGTTCAGGTCTCATTTGACTATGCAAATGAGCCTGATCCGCCGATTCCCGAACGAATTTGCGCCGCGTCGTCGCCGTTTACATCGTTTCCGTAAGCGTAAGGTTACCCCTGCTATATGAGGGGTAACCTTACGCCAGTCCACCGTATGACATGTTAAGTATGGCGTCGGGTCCGCGTCGTCTTTTTTCGTCGGTTACGTTGTTTTACTAAGTCGTTCTTGAATACAACTTTACGTCAATGACGCTCACGTCGGCATCATTGACGTTTTCCGTCGTGAGCTGGAGCATGCACACTGGGCTATTTTTCAGCCTGGCGCATGCGCAGTTCAATCGGCACGGGGGCGCGCTTAATTTGAATACAAGCCGCCCCCTTTGAATTACGCAGCCATACGCCGGGCCATTTACACTACGCCGCCGCAAATTACGGAGCAAGTGCTTGGAGAATACGGCACTTGCTCCAGTAAGTTGCGGTGGCGTGGTGTAAATGGCTTACACTACGCCAACGCCGTTTCTACGAGAATCTGGCCCAATAAAACTTGTGGTGAGGAAAGTAAAGTTGAAGGAAGAAAGGAGAATAGCAGATTCAGGCGTAATGATAGGAAACAGTCCTGCTCCCAAGCGTAACACTTCTCTGCGCCACTCCTACCGGAGTGGGATTAGCGTACCCGGACAGGCCTCTCTTACTGACCTGGCAGCCGGAGTATCACTCGAACATTTGTAGCATAAAGTCCCTGCCACAGACCCTCCTTTGTGAACTTGAACTTGAGGAAAAGTCTCTGCCACAGACCCTCCTTGGTGAACATCAGGGAGACACCTCTGCCACAGGCCCTCTCTGATTGTAGTTACGGAGGAGATTCTCCTTAGGTGAATTGCGCCTGGGTCTCCTTCAACTTGTCGCCCAGGTACCGACTGACAGGTGATCAATCCTTCAGTGTCCGGCTACCTTGATCCCCGGTGGTTTGTTGAGGCCTTTTTGGACCGCCAGCCTCTCAATGGCGCTCCTCAGGCGGACTCCACACCGAGCAGCACTACCGCTTGGGATCCTCAAAGATGGGAACCCAGTCGCTCACTGGGTCCCCGTCGCTGCTCAATTGTTCCAGGCCAATGTGGCCCCGGAACCAGGAACACCGCATGGCACGCACGTCCCGGCCAGGTAGGCCATAACTCAGGGGCGCCGTGATGTGGCCACTCTAGTGGCCAATCTAAAAATCACTATATTTAATAACATAAGGCCCATTTCACACGAATGGATAGAATGGTGCTTTCAGCTGCGGATTTTACCGCAGCTAGAAGCACACAATGCTTTCCTATGACACCCTTCACACACTGCGTTTAGCTGCCGTTTTGTGCGAATAGAAAGAATAGAATTTAATGCGTCCAGGTGCAGTCTGCGCAGCTATCCGCACATAACCACAGGTAATCGCAGTGCACTGTGTCAGCTGCGTTTGGTATGAATCTTGAGGGGAAACTCCACGCCAAATTTCAAATTAAAAACCGGCATGGGTTCCGCCTCCAAGAGCATACCAGGCCCTTGGGTCTGCTATGGATTTTAAGGGGAACCCCCGTACGCCGAAAAAACGGCGTGGGTGTCCCCCAAAATCCATGCGAGACCCTTATCCGAGCACCTGGCCCGGTCGGTCAGGAAAGGGGGTGGGGACGAGAAAGCGCCCCCCCCTCAACCGTACCAGGCCGCATGCTCTCAACATGGGGGGTAGATGCTTTGGGGCAGGGGGGCACCCTGCTGCCCCCCACCCCAAAGTACCCTGTCCCCATGTTGATGAGGATAGGGCCTCTTCCCGACAACCCTGGCCGTCGGTTGTCGTGGTCTGCGGGCAGGGAGCTTATCGGAATCCAGGAGCCCCCTTTAATAAGGGGACCCCCATATCCCGGCCCCCTACCCTAGGTGAATGAGTATGGGGTAAATCGTACCTCTACCCATTCACCTGGGGGGTAAAAAGTGTCAAGAATCAAAAAAAAATTAAAGTAGTTTATGAGGCAGCTCTGGGGGTCTTCTTCCGACTTCCGGGGTCTTCCGACTTCTCCCTTCTGCCGGGCACCACCGCTGTCTTCTTCCAGCTCTTTTACCAGCAGGGGCCCGGTCTTCTCCCTTCTTCCGACTTCGGGGGGTCTTCTTCTGACTTCGGGGGTCTTCCGACTTCTCCGCTCTCTTATCTCGCTCTCTGGTTCTTTCTCCCTTCTGCCGGGCACCACCGTTGTCTTCTTCCAGCTCTTTTACCAGCCGGGGCCCGGTCTCCTCCCTTCTTCGGGGCTCTTCTTCCGACTTCGGGGGTCTTCCAACTTCTCCGCTCTCTTCTCCCACTCTCCAAGTCTTTCTCCCTTCTGCCGGGCACCACCGCTGTCTTCTTCCAGCTCTTTTAACCGCGGGTGACTCGACGCTCCCTCCCGCTGTAATGCCGGGTGTGCGGTGCGCAACGATTTATATTGGCCTCTTATGACGTCACAGTCCCAGCATGCTCCGGGTGGTAACGACGTAAGGGGGCGGGGTAATTATATCGTCACCACCCAGAGCATGCTGGGACTGTGACGTCATAGGCCAATATAAATCGCTGCGCGCCGCGCACCCGGAGGAAGCGACGTGTCAACATCGAAGAAGAGAAGAGGGAAGAAGGCGACAGAAGACCGGGCCCCGCTGGTAAATAAGCTGCAAGAAGACAGCAGAGAAGCCCGGCAGAAGGAAGAAAGAGAAGAGGGGAGAAGACGACAGAAGACCGGGCCCCCCTGCTGGTAAAAGAGCTGCAAGAAGACAGCAGAGAAGCCCGGCAGAAGTAAGAAGAAGAAGAGGGGAGAAGAAAAGACCCCCGAAGTTGGAAGAAGACCCCCCAGAGCTTTAGTGTTGTTGTTTTTTACATTTTTTTCCTCCAGGTGAATGGGTAGGGGTACGATGTACCCCATACTCATTCACCTAGGGTGGGGGGCCGGGATCCCTGCCCGCAGACCCCGACAACCAACAGCCAGGGTTGTCGGGAAGAGGCCCTGTCCTCATCAACATGGGGACAGGGCACTTTGGGGTGGGGGGGCCGCAGGGCGCCCCCCTGCCCCAAAGCACCTACCCCCCTTATGCTGAGGGAATGCGGCCTGGTACGGTTAAGGAGGGGGGGGGCGCTCGCTCGTCCCCACCCCCTTTCCTGACCGACCGGGCTGCGTGCTCGTATAAGGGTCTTGTATGGATTTTGAGGGGACCCCCACACCGTTTTTTTGGCGTATGGGGGTTCCCTCTTAAAATCCATAGCAGACCCAAGGGCCTGGTATGCTCTTGGAGGGGGAACCCATGCCGGTTTTTTATTTGAAATTTGGCATGGAGTTCCCCCTCAAGATTCATACCATACACAGTGCTTGGTATTGGCAGGGATTCAAGTCGGATCCCCGTTCAATATCATGCCGTGGCTAAACACAACCGCAGCTAATCGCACTGTACAAATGCAGCTGGTCGCTGTGCCTGGAGTCTTGAATTTCAGCAGAAACTAATCTGCTTTTAACTGCAGCACAACAGCCATCTGTGTGAAAGGGGCCTAATAGAATTATGGAAGCCAGAATGTAGTAAAACAAACTTACCTGCCTGCTTGTGTTTAGACGTGTACACTACCCAATTCGTTTTTAAGTTGCATTTGTTTTTTGTAGTTTATCAGATCATTTGGTATGATCGAAATTTGTTACTTCAGATAATTCATAACTTCGGATGCATTCGTATTCGTTACGTTCCATTCCTTTAGATACAGAATTCGTTAGTCGGGCTCAGAGTCCTTGTTCATTTGGACATTGGTGGTTGTATTCTGAATCGGGCCCACCACACCCTGTCTGGACACTGGATGATCGCATGTGATTCGCATTGAGGTGGCGATCACATGCAATGTCTGTGCAATGCAAATTCAGCCATACAGTTGTATGGCTGAACACACATTTGATTCGCATGAAAAAGGTGCAGGCACCTTTTTTTTTCCCAGCACTGGAATCGGATTGCATGAGTGTCCACACCTATGCCATCCGAATTCCTGTCTGAATTCATAATTCGCCCTGCGATCTGTGAATCGATCTGGGGGTGTCATTAACCTTGCATTGACACCCACAGCGGTTCGCAGAGGGCAGTGTGAACTGCCTGCGGGGAAGATGCAATGTGGGAACCGGCACTGGAATCACACTGGTTCCCGCATCGCAATAATGTGAATCCAGGCTTACACAGAAAAACACACAAGGGAATAAGGGACAAGCTCATTGGCCAGAGATAACACACGAACACTGCCCATCCGAAAATCAAATGAATCCGAATATATCCAAAATTAATACGAATGTAAATGTATTCATCAATTATGAAAGAACGAAAATACGAAAAACTAAATGTATGAACGTATTCGATTCGTTGAACTCACAGGTTGAATCGTTTTTTGTTCTTTTGGATTTTTGTATTTTCAGATTTTTGTTCATTTGTATTTTCGTTCTTTCTGACAATTTGTTTTTGCATACATTCGTCAAAAGAGTATTTTGTTCATTCGGATGCTCCCAAATGCCGAATTTTCATCCAAACACGAATTCGTAAATTAACGAATCGCACATGTCTACTTTTGAATGTGCTCTGAGTAGGGTGACCACATTTCCAAACTGCCATTCAGGGACACCCCCCTCCTTCACCAAAATTTGCCAATTTTAACGTTTTTCAGGAGCAGTGATTCTAATTATGCCTAAAGTGCAACAATAAAAATGAAAAATTCCTCTAAATATAGTGCCTGGGGGGTCCCCTTAGTCTGCCTGTAAAGTGGGGCATGTGTACCATGTATAGAACATGCTGCAGCAAAAATGAAATTTCTAAAGAAAAAAAAAGAGTAAAATCACATATGCAATTGCTGGCACCCGGCTATTGAAAAAAAGAAAAAGAAGAAAAAAATAGTGCCCCCCCCTAGTCCATACCAGCACCCACAGGCTCTACCCCCCACCCCAAAGCATCACGTCCCCATCTTACCCTGGCTGGTGGTTGTGGTGGCATGCAGGCAGGGGGGTTATCAGAATCTGGAAGCCCCCAAAGGGTCTGGAATGGACAAGGGGAGGGGGACCCCACGCAGTGTTTTTTTTTTTTTTACTTTTTTTTTTACTGGCAGCTTTATTTTTTATTTAGCTGTCAGCGGGAAAGCCTATTGACAGCTGAAGGCTCATCAGTTGTTAGAGACGCCGGCTTCCCAGCCCCCCTCTCTCATCGGGTGGCTGTGTCAGTTTCATTCCGGGACATTGTATTGTCCTGGAATGAAGGTGCCCGGGACCCGAAACAGAACTGCAAAATGTGGGACTGTCCCGGGCAATCCAGGACACATGGTCACCCTAGCTCTGAGCTGCGCATGTGCAGGGTACATTCTGGGCATACTTCAGTGGCAGAACAATTAAATTATTGTGCGCATGCGCGGTAATTACATCATTTCGGCTCAGCCAATCAAGATGCCAAAGATTCCGATCCCTTTGAACACTACAGTAATAACTGGAAACTCACTGACAATGTGCTATATGCTTTCCCTTCAATTATTGTTTATATTGCCGGGCAACAAGCAACGTGCAAGCTACAGACACTCACAGTGTGAAATAAGCAAACCTCTCTCTCGATGTTCTGACTGCTCTAAACAAATAAAAGGTGGAATCTTTTTAGCTGCTGATAGATGGCTGCACTTTGGACATGATCACTGCTCTTTGCACCGTGGTATTAAATAAGTCAGTGTGTGACCCCTATATACATAAAGCACAAGTTTTGTATCTTATCTGTGTAAAGTCTGTTATGTAATAATTGCACAGGGCTCTGCATTAGTCTCTGCCCTTTCCTGCGCTCCAAGGATAGATCAATGAGGTCAGTACAAGTAGATTATTAATTCATACTGACAGCAGGATTGCAGAATGCTTCCCACAGGTGGCGCAGAAGACGCCGCTCCTAACTGGCAGACTGAATACGCTTGTGAGGTCACTGCATCATTTCACCTCTCAGGTTGATGTTTGAACGAAATTATCATTAATTTTTTATTTAACTATACGATTGAATTTAATCTGCTGTAAAAAAAAATATTAATGTGTGTTAGTGTTTTAAAAATGTTGTAGCTACAGAGAGTTCATTAAAGCGGAGGTTCTGTGGGAAAACATTTATTTTTTTAAGACTAATCTGCTGCTGTTCCTATAGTACTTCGTTTACTCACATGTGCCGTTCTTGCAGCCGCCAGGATCCTCGTTTCCCAGAAAAGAATATTTTATAAAATAGTATGATGGACATTGCCATCTTAATTGTGGGCGCTCTGAAGCCCTCCTGTTCTTTCTTCCGGGATGCGTGAATGCTGATCTCCCAGCATTCACCGCGTAATCCCGCGCATGCGCAGTGTTGACGGCAAGCCGCGCCGTCAACACTGCTCAGTTGCCATCACAACAGCCTTAATTACAATGGGGAAGATGTATCCGCCCTTATCACATGACGCGAGTCATGTGACCCGCGTCACGTGACAGCCCAGCTAGCGCGATACTACACGCTTAGCTATTTCGGATGATGTGCTCTGATTGGCCTGCACGTCACTCCCTGGAGACATACAATCAGCTTCCACAATGCACAGAGCCGTCGGGGAATATAGCGACACGCCCATTCCCCGAGGGGGTCAAAACCCGGAAGTAGAGGAGAGTAGAGGTAAGGGAGCATCGTGGAAAAAAAAATTCAACACTATCATGCTTAAATAGGGTTAAAGCTATGAATGCTGTAAACTTCATTTTGAGGGTGAACCTCCGCTTTAAGTACATTGGGCAGCCATATTTGCTTGTTATATATGCAGGCTCTACTTCCTGCTTAAAGTGCAGTTTTGTGTTGTACTGCCACCTAGCCATGTTCAGAGGTAGTGCACCCTTAGGAAAATTATTTGCAGACTGTGGCCCGGATTCAGATAGAATGCTCTATCTATCTGCGGGTGTAACGTATCTTAGATACGTTACGCCGCTGTAACTTTGGGCGCAAGTTCCGTATGCAGAAAGAACTTGCGCCCTTAGTTACGGCGTAACGTATGTGTGGCAGCGTAAGCCCGCCTAGTTCAAATGGGGATGTTGTGGGGGTGTTTTATTTAAATTTAAGATGACCCTGCGTTTTTGACGTTTTTTTTTAACAGCGCATGCGCCGTCCGTGAAATATCCCAGTGTGCATTGCTCCAAAGTACGCCGCAAGGACGTATTGGATTCGACGTGAACGTAAATGACGTCCAGCCCTATTCGTGAACGACTTACGCAAACGACGTAAAATTTTCAAAACTCGGCGCGGGAACTACGTCCATACTTAACATTAGCTACGCCTCATATAGCAGGGGTAACTATACGCCGAAAAAAGCCTAACGTAAACGACGTAAAGAAAATGCGCCGGCGGGACGTACGTTTCTGAATCGGCGTAAATACCTAATTAGCATATTCCTTGCGTAACTATACGGAAGCGCCATCTAGCGGCCAGCGTAAATATGCAGCCTAAGATACGACAGTGTAAGACACTTTCGTCGGTCGGATCTCAGGGAAATTATGGCGTATCTAGCTTTCTGAATACAGAAAGAAGATTCGCCGGCGCTTCGTAGGACTTACGCGGCGTATCAAGAGATACGCCGGCGTAAAGGCTATCTGAATACGGCCCAGTCACTCCAGCAGTTTCCCCCAATCCCTGCCACAGGGCTCACTCCTCTAAATTCATATATAAAAGATTCCAATGATAGAAATGAACCAAAGATTGCAACAGGGAAGGGGAAGGGAAAGCCAATGTATCACTGGGACTGATTGGTGTATGCTAATGGTTCTTCTCTGTTAAAAGAGTGGCTGACTTGGGTAGACTGTAGACACAGAGGCGGCTCTCTAATTAGGCAAATTAGGCGGTCGCCTAAGGCCTCGCCCCCACAGGGGCCTCGCGGCCTCCTAATTTGCCTAAAGAATTGGTTAGAGAAAAATGATTGTGCAAATACCGTGCGAGATAAAAAGTTGCAATGGGAATGAAGTCTCGCGCCAATGTATAAGTGAAATAAATATAATGAATTAGTAAATTAAGCAATATATAAATAGCCGAGCAGCTCTCTGTGAAATTACATAAATGTAATTTTGTGGACAGTGAAGTGAAGATTTAGAGGCGCTAGCTGATAGTGTGTATACACTGAATAAATAATAAAAATTGTATGCATCAATATATAAATAAATAAGTGGATATAACAATGACATGTGAATAAATAGTGACCATATATAAAAATTAAACCACAATGGTGGTTATAAGCAAATGGTGAAAGTCCACAATGCAAATAGAAATAGAAAATAATCGTGCCAAAAATAGAGTCCATATATATGATGAATCCTCAAAACCATAAATAATTTATGGTTTTGAGGATTCATCATATATATGGACTCTATTTTTGGCACGATTATTTTCTATTTCTATTTGCATTGTGGACTTTCACCATTTGCTTATAACCACCATTGTGGTTTAATTTTTATATATGGTCACTATTTATTCAGATGTCATTGTTATATCCACTTATTTATTTATATATTGATGCATACAATTTTTATTATTTATTCAGTGTATACACACTATCAGCTAGCGCCTCTAAATCTTCACTTCACTGTCCAAAAAGTTGCAATGACCGCCACTTTATTCCCTAGGGTGTCTGCTAAATATATATATATAATGTTTGGGGTTCTGAGTAATTTTCTAGCAAAAAAATTATGATTTTTACATGAAGGAGAGAAGTGCCAGAATAGGTGGTTAAAAAAGTGTTAATTAGGGTAAAAAATAAACAATATACATTTTTTATCTTCAGTAAAAATTGTTATTGTGAAATCATTGATGTCAATTGGGACGCAGAGGCTGCACAGATACAGACACCGCTCCCACTCTGACATCCTTGTGGGTGCCGGTAAACACGGCCCTCCAGGAGCATATGCTTTACAACACCCCCTGTGAACAAGTCCTAATACCCCGTGTACTCCTCTCCTCCCCACTTCCTACAAAGACCTAATTTTGTTCTTTAAAACGTGGTTATGCATTTTCCTGCTTGTGGTACTTCCTCAAACTTCTCACTGAGGAGCGCATGCTGTCACATCATCTGACTTTCTGGCACAGTGTACTGTAGTGTACAGCATATTTCAAGCATTTCCTCAGTCTTCAACAACTCCTATAGTAAGTGTACAGTTTCAAATTATCTCTTGTAGCAAGCCCATAGTCTCCTAACCATCTCTTGTAGCATGCCCATAGTCTTCTAACCATCTCTTGTAGCATGCCCATAGTCTCCTAACCATCTCTTGTAGCATGCCCATAGTCTTCTAACCATCTCTTGTAGCATGCCCATAGTCTCCTAACCATCTCTTGTAGCATGCCCATAGTCCCCTAACCATCTCTTGTAGCATGCCCATAGTCCCCTAACGATCTCTTGTAGCATGCCCATAGTCCCCTAACCATCTCTTGTAGCATGCCCATAGTCCCCTAACCATCTCTTGTAGCATGCCCATAGTCTCCTAACCATCTCTTGTAGCATGCCCATAGTCTCCTAACCATCTCTTGTAGCATGCCCATAGTCTCCTAACCATCTCTTGTAGCATGCCCATAGTCTCCTAACCATCTCTTGTAGCATGCCCATAGTCCCCTAACCATCTCTTGTAGCAAGGCCATAGTCTCCTAACCATCTCTTGTAGCATGCCCATAGTCTCCTAACCATCTCTTGTAGCATGCCCATAGTCCCCTAAACATCTCTTGTAGCATGCCCATAGTCCCCTAACCATCTCTTGTAGCATGCCCATAGTCCCCTAACCATCTCTTGTAGCATGCCCATAGTCTCCTAACCATCTCTTGTAGCATGCCCATAGTCTCCTAACCATCTCTTGTAGCATCCCCATAGTCTCCTAACCATCTCTTGTAGCATGCCCATAGTCCCCTAACCATCTCTTGTAGCAAGCCCATAGTCTCCTAACCATCTCTTGTAGCATGCCCATAGTCCCTTAATAATCTCTTGTAGCATTCCCATAGTCTCCTAACCATCTCGTGTAGCATGCCCATAGTCCCCTAAACATCTCTTGTAGCATGCCCATAGTCTCCTAACCATCTCTTGTAGCATGCCCATAGTCTCCTAACCATCTCTTGTAGCATGCCCGTAGTCTCCTAACCATCTCTTGTAGCATGCCCATAGTCCCCTAACCATCTCTTGTAGCATCCCCATAGTCTCCTAACTATCTCTTGTAGCATGCCCATAGTGCCCTAACCATCTCTTGTAGCATGCCCATAGTCTCCTAACTAACTTCCACAACAGCTGGAGGGCCATAGTTTGAGGATCCCTGATATAAGCCTACTATATACTGTACTATAAAAGCCTACTATAGACTAGTCTACTATATACTGTGCTCTATACTAAATTATCCTACTATATACTGTGCTATATACTATATAAGCCTACTATATACTATATAAGCCTACTATATATTGTGCTATATACTAAATTATCCTACTATATACTGTGCTATATACTATATAAGCCTACTATACAGTATACTGTGCTATATACTATATAAGCCTACTATATACTATATTAGCCTACTATATACTATATTAGCCTACTATATACTATAAAAGCCAACTGTATACCATATAAGTCTACTATATACTGTGCTCTATACTAAATGATCCTACTATATACTGTGCTATATACTATATAAGCCTACTATATACTGTGCTTTATACTAAATGATCCTACTATATACTGTGCTATATACTAAATGATCCTACTATATAAGCCTACTATATACTGTGCTATATAATATATAAGCCCAGGCATGTACTGGCCATAGGGACTACTGGGAGTTTCCCGGTGGGCCGATGGCTCTGTGGGCCAGTTTTAGTGACAGCCTGTCAAAGTAATGTCTGCACAGCTCGCCCTCCACTTCATGCAGTGATGTGAGAAGGATGAATAAGTGAAATAATAAAAGAGGTGAGTGAGGACTCTTTATGTTATGATACTTAAGTTTTTTTGCACAATTGCGTATAGTTTATATACTGTTTTTGTGCTTGTTTGCAAACTCAAAGTGGGCCGGTCTGGATGAAGTCCAGGGCCAAATTTTGGTCTCAGTCCAGCCCTGTATAAGCCTACTGTCATGGACCTTGGAATGCGGAAGTGTTCCTCCTTGAAATTTGTTACACAGTGGGGGGTCTTTTGCTCTGTCTTAAAGTGGAGTTCCACCTAAAAATGGAACTTGCGCTTAACCCACTCCTCGCCCCCTTACATGCCACATTTGGCATGTAATTTTTTTTGGGGGGGGGGGGAGTGGGGTCTTCAGGAGAAGGGGACTTCCTGTCCCACTTCCTCCTTCCGCCAAGGGGCTGGAAAGGCGATTAGCTTAACCGCCTTTTCACAGCCCCTCCCTGTAGGCGAGTGCCTGTCCAATCGGACAGCGCCGTGCCGCTCGCGCATGCGCACTGCCGCTCGCGCATGCGCACTGCCGCTCGCGCATGTGCAGTGGGTGCCCGGCCGTGAAGCTGAAAGCTGTCACTGCCGGGTGCCCACACTAAGAATGAAGACGCCGGCCGGCGAGGGGGGGGCGAGGAGCGGAGCCCCGGCCGGCGCGTCGCCCCAGCCGGCGCGTCGCTGGAGCCGTGGAGCAGGTAAGTGTCTGTTTATTAAAAGCCAGCAGCTACACTTTTTGTAGCTGCTGACTTTTAATAAACTTAAAAAAAAGGTGGAAAACCCCTTTAAGGCTCCAGACGGCTCCATTGAAGCCTACTATATACTGTGCTTTATTATCCCACTATATACTGTGCAGCCATATACGGTGCTATATACTATATAAGCCTACTATATACTAAATTATCCTACTATATACTGTGCTTTAAATTATCCTACTATATAAGCCTACTATATACTGTGCTATATACTAAATTATCCTACTATATACTGTCCTATATACGCCTACTATATACAGTAAAACCTTGGTTTGCGAGCATAATTTGTTCCAGAAACCTGCTTGTAATCCAAAGCACTTGTATATCAAAGCATTCTTTTTACAGGGTATAAAAGAGAAGAGAGGCGCCTCTAAGTGTAGCAATAAGTTGCTAAATGTTGCACCTTCATTAAACGTAAGAGCCGGTTCACACTGGGGCGACTCGTCAGGCGACGCAGCCGCCTGACAAGTTGCGTCCCATTCTAGTGAATAGAATGCACTAAGTCGCTCCGACTTAGAAAAAGGTTCTTGTACGACTTTGGGGGCGACATGGGGCGACCTGCATTGACTTCTATACAGAAGTCATTTTGCAAGTCGCCTTAGATGTCGTCTTCATGTCGCCTGGCCGAGTCGCCATATAACCATATTGCTACACTTAGAGGCTCCTCTCTTCTTTTTTTATACGCAGTTGTGACATGAGGCTACTCTTATATCAAGACATCGCTTGTATATTAAGTCATCATTTATTAAAACATTTCGGTTGTCTTGCAAAATGCTCTCAAACCAAGGTTTTACTGTACTGTGCCATATACTAAATTATCCTACTATATATACTAAATTATCCTACTATATATACTATATTATCCTACTATTTACTGTGCTCTACACAAAATTATCCCACCATATACTGTGCTATGTACTATATACTGTGCTATATACTAAATTATCCTACTATATATTATATAAGCCTACTATATACTGTGCTTTATTATCCCACTATATACTGTGCAGCCATATACTATATAAGCCTACTATATACTGTATTATCCCGCTATATTCTGTGCAGCCAGGCAGGAGAGAAGAAGTCTGTGTGCATTGAAAAAATGCTGAAGGGGAGGTGTGGGGGGGTGGAGCCATTTCATCCTCCACTACAGAGACTAACTAACAAACAATAAATAAAACACAATAAATTGGAGCTCCAATGTTAGCTGATCTCAGCACAGCTCTCCTTTCATATCATTGGTTGATTAAAAACTAAAAGTAAACAGACAGCCCATTCCCACCTCTGAGCCCCGCCCCCACTAGGCTTCAGCACCTGACAGACCACATGACCAGCCCAGCAGTCCACGAGAAAGGCGTCATCTCAAGGGGCGCGCCGCTATTGGCTGGCCTCGTTCTCGCCGCCGTTGCGTCGCTCTATTCCCGGGCCCGCTGTGATTGGCCGAGACGGGACAGCCAGTCAGGAGACGCGATGCTGGTGGGTCCCCGAAGTCAGCGCGGCTGAGGAGGCGTTGGGCCGCTGTGTAAGTATGTGTGAGCGGGGCGGTCGGGCCCGGGGACATTGAGGCCCTCATGGGGGAGGAGGACGGAGCTGCCCATAGACATGGCGGGTACTCTGTGTGTTTATAGTGTGAGGGCCTCTGGTTATGGTTGCCATGGTGTTCTAATAGTTTAATGCTGAGCAGGCAGGAGAGGGGCACCTGTGAATAGAAGCCCCCCAGGTCTTGGAAGATGGAAGTTCCAGGCCTGTCATTCTCTTCTTTGTGACCAGAAAGTCTTGTGAGCCTTTCAGCTGTTGGGCCTTGTTTACATCGCCATCTCTTGCTGTGACCTGCAGGGGGAACGCTATTCAGAGGGCATTGAGGTGTTCTGCCGCTTCCTCATGTCCCTTTTTATCACCATAAAACCTCAACCGCTGTGCTGCAGCCCGTGTGTTCTACGTGGCTGTAGCGTGGCCCTATTTAGTAGATTGTGGGCCAGATTCTCGTAGGAGCGCGTATGTTTGCGGCGGCGTAACGTATCCGATTTATGTTACGCCGCCGCGACTTAGACGGGCAAGTGCTGTATTCTCAAAGCACTTGCTCCGTAAGTTGCGGCCGCGTAGCGTAAATCGGCCGGCGTAAGCCCGCCTAATTCAAATGTGTGACAGGGGGGCGTGTTTTATGTTAATCTTCTGTGACCCGACGTGATTGACGTGTTTTTCACGAACGGTGCATGCGCCGTCCGTGGAAATCTCCCAGTGTGCATTGCTCCTAATACGCCGCAAGGACGTATTGGTTTTGACGTGGACGTAAATTAGGTCCAGCCCCATTCACGGACGAGTTACACAAACGACGCAAAATTTTTCAATTTCGTTGCGGGAACGACGGCCATACTTAGCATTGGTACGCCGCACTTACGCCACCATATAGCAGGGGCAACTATACGCCGGGAAAAGCCTACCGTAAATTTACTGCGTCGTACGTTCTGGAATTCGCGTATCTAGCTGATTTACATATTTTGCCGCGTAAATCAGCGTACACGCCCCTAGCGGTCAGCTTAAAAATGCAGTTACGATCCGACGGCGTAAGAGACTTACGCCTGTCGGATCTAATAGATATCTATGCGTAACTGATTCTAAGAATCAGGCGCATAGATACGACCGGCCGGACGCAGAGATACGACGGCGTATCTCGAGATACGCCGTCGTATCTCCTCTAAAAATCTGGGCCTGTGTCACTTTAAAGAGGAGTTCCAGGCGAAAATTCAACTCCGTTTGAAACCAACATACCCCCCCCCCCCCCATCGTTTTTGCATATATTTTATTTTTATACTTTTCTGATAGGTTTTTGTTTAGGACTTCAGTCCCATGGTGCCACGACGAGGTCCGTCACTTCCACTTTCCGCAGTAGGCTGCACTTCCTGTTTCCCTTAGGCCCGTTTCACACTGGGGCGGGAGGCGCGGTGGCAGTATAGCGCCGCTATTTTTAGCGGCGCTATACCGTCGGAATTGCGGCGGTATTCAGCCGTTAGTGGTGCGACTTTAACCCCCCCCCGCTAGTGGCCGAAAAAGGGTTAATACGGCACATTGCCGGCGGTATAGCTGCGTTTTCCCATTGCTTTCAGTGGGAAGGAGCGGTAAACGCACCGCTCCAAAGATGCTGCTAGCGGGACTTTTGGAGTGGTCCTGTTAGCGCACCGCTCCAGTGGGCTTTCACATTGGAGAAACGGCAGCTGCTGTTTAGGGTCGGTTTGCAGGCGCTATTTTTAGTCTGCAAACCGCCCCAGTGTGAAAGGGGCCTTAGTAAGGATGCCGGTGATCTGACGATATGGTTCCGGCTATCGAGATGGTTCCTGTAAGGCAAGGGTGGCCCCGGGCGCCACATGTGGCTTGCGGAACCCTCTGATGTGGCCCGCGACCTCCTGCTCTGGGAAAGAATAGAATACTGTTATTAAAGTTAAGTTTTTATTTCTAAATTCACAGTGTATATTTGGGCATATCTGTTCTGCAGTGGTTACTGAGCTGCTTTCAAACTGATCCGCAGGTGCAGAGCAGTGCACCTGTGGGTTACCTGCGGGTTACCTGCACTGAGCCATAGGCCCCTTTGACACGGTCATTCAGACCCAATTGGACCCTCCATTCACCTGTAAGGAGTAGCAAAATCCAAAGACAAATGAGAGAGAAGATCACCGCTCAAGGTAGGTCTATTGTAGGGTCGTTTCACAAATATAGGACTCCAAGGGTGCAGGCAATGCACTAAGGCAAATATTGGTATAAAGATGAGGGATGGACAGCCGCACTCCAAACCAAACGGGTTGTCTTTATTCAAATCAACAGCAAGAACACAGCAGATCACAGCAATAGGAACAGGAGAATAGCGACGTTTCACACTGGCTTCAGTGCTTATTCAAGCCATGAATAAGCACTGAAGCCAGTGCGAAACGTCGGTATTCTCCTGTTCCTATTGCTGTGATCTGCTGTGTTCTTGCTGTTGATTTGAATAAAGACAACCCGTTTGGTTTGGAGTGCGGCTGTCCATCCCTCATCTTTATACCAATGTAAGGAGTAGCAGATGTAAATGGACTTGTGTCTGTTTACAAACGCCTACCTCCAATTAGAGCCGCAAAAAAAAAAGTGGGCTCTATAGAGTAGAGTGGGCTGCCATCCACCCGATCTGCTCATTGTGGCCCGTGACCGGTTACCATGTCGCTTAGGTGGCCCTCGCTCTTCAAAAGGTTGGGCACCCCTGCTGTAAGGACTGCGCAGGCGCAATCCTTGCCGACGGAAATCACCGAACCTCCAGGGCGACGTGGAATTTGAGGTAAGTGGCCAGTCGGTCTCCTGGCTCTTTTTTTAACATCCTCCAATCCACGGGGATGTTAAGGAATGAGCCTGGATGCCGGCCGAGGTTCGGAGATTTCCGTCGGCAAGGATTGCGCCTGCACAGTCCTTACAGGAACCATCTCGATAGAGGAACCATACCGACAAGTCACCGGTGCCTGCACCCGGAGCTGATGGTCGGGTCGCCTTTGGGTGCCAACATCGTGGGCTCCCTGGACAGGTAAGTACAAAAGAAAGAATACAAGCAGAACCAACCTAAGTGCAGTAGTGTTATTACACGTTTTTAATTTTAGTAGAAATGCACTCGCTCTGAGTAGAATAAAAGCAGGCACGTCATGATAATGGACAGCAGGGCTCCAAGAGGCGATCTTCTAGCGCTGTAAGTTCTTGTCTGGCAGCACCAGTGGCTTCCAGTGTCCCAGGTTAGAGCAAACAAGGTGCAGGGGGAAAATCGTCAGTCCAAGAGTCCCTGGTCGCGGTCGGCTGATGCTAGTAGCGTGCACGCGTTCAGAACATGCGTGCTCCTTCGTTGGGCATCTTCTGTGACCATTCAGAAAGCGAGTAGCAGTAGGAAGCAGGCTGTACTTCCTGTTTCCCTTAGTAAGAATGCCGGTGCCTGCACCCGGAGCTGATGGCCGGGTCGCCTTTGGGTGCCAACATGGTGGGCTCCCCTGACAGGTAAGTGTCCTTAAAGCGGAGTTCCCTCCATATCAAAGTCAGCAGCTACAAAATGTGTAGCTGCCGACTTATTAATCGGACACTCGCCTGTCCCAGGTTCCAGTGATGCGGGCGTACAAAGCCCTGCTCCTCTCCCCCTTTTCTCTGCAGTGCCAGCATTGTCACTGTGGGCACCTGGCTCTGGCTTCACAGCCGGGCACACACTGCGCATGCCCGGCTGGAACTCCGCTTTCAGGCTGGGATCATATTGGTGCGCTGGCCCACATCACATGTCTTTCGCACTGCTGTGCAAATTCAATGCAAATTTAGCCATTCAGATTGTATAGCTGAATTTGCGTTGCATTTGGCCCAAAGTCGTGCAGGACCTTTTTTTTTTTTTTTTGGTCCGCACCAGAATCGAATCGCACACCCATGCGATCCAATTTCTGTCTGAATTGACAGTTCGCACTGTGCTATGCAAACCGATTGGGGGGGGGGGGGGGGTGTGTGTCATTAACTTTGTATTGACACTCCACATAGTTCGCATATGGCAGTGTGTGAACTGCTTGTGAGTTGGGGGCGATGCAGGAACACGCAGAGTTTCCTGCATTACACCAATGTGAACCGGGACTAAAGCAGATTTTCAGTCTGCCTCATGAAGTGGTTCCTCAGCCTGAGATCCGCCATTATGGCAGATGTACCCAGTCTTCAGGTCCTGGCAGAGCCCATCAGTGCATATGTGCACAACTTGAGGAAATGAGACACGGAAGGCTTCCCTATGAGATTTTGGGTACCCTAAATGTCCTTCCCTCAGAATCGGAGCCCTGCATCACATCTGCCAGAAGTGGTAGCAAAGTCTTGCCTAGGCAGAGCGAAGAAAATAAACTACTTTGGGGGAGGGGACACGCACATCTGTTGCTAAAGCTTGGTACACACTCAGTTTTTTTTTTTTTTTCCTTCCCAGGGTTGAATGAAGAAAAAAAGTGTTGCCTCGACCGATACAATGTTAGTACAGTGCTCTCTCTTACTGAGCTGTTGTGTTTAGAACACTCTGGTCAGTGTTCTCTGCTATTGGCTGAGAGCACTGATCAGAAGCCGGTCAACTGCTGGTTTTCCAGCATGCTCGCCCGGCTGCCATACGCACGGGCTAAATGTGTTGTAAACCACCCCCCCCCCCCCCAAAAAAAAAACCTGTTAGAAAAAGGCATAATGAGCTGAAGAAACGGCACGGGCAGCTGTTCCTTCAGAGCGTATGTGCCGATGATGTAATCGGTGCAGTATACAGTAAATGTCTCAAACGGTGCAAGTTTAGGAGATATTTACAGTACCTATAGGTACAAACAAGAGGAGTTTACTTCCTCGTTAAGTCTACAGGGCAGGAAGTGAAGCGTAATCTCCCTAGTGAGTGAGCACAGACTTCTAGGGATGCACCAATGCCCTTTTTTTTTTTTAAATCTGAGTACCAATAATTTCGGTCAAGTACTCGCCTAGTACTGATAGTTTGCTGTGTGAGTTGCGCTCATTCAGAATGAATGAGCTCAAATTGCACTGCAAAGAATTTCATGCAATTTAAACAGGAATGTGATGCGACTCCTGTCTGAATCGCATACGGTATCCCACACTGCTCCTGTGTGAACCCAGGCTTATCAAGAGTGGTTTCAGAAGAAAGAAAGAGAAAAGCAGCGCCCTCTAAGCGTAGTAATCTCGTTATTTTATTAAAATAGATAATTCATATAAAAGTGTCACTCACAAGAGTTAAAAACTGGGGCTTATCTGTAGGTGTTTCATCCGCTCTACGTCCAGAGTGTGGGTGCTCTGTTGGCCCAGATGGTGGTGGACAGGCGTCGCTATTGTCCCTGCCTCTGTCAGCGGCGGTGAGAGATCGTATTCCTCCGGTGCTATAGAGAGGGGGACAGCGTTCTGTGCAGCAGTTGTGGACACAGCGTCACTTCCGAGTACGGATCGCGGGAGGATGCGCGCATTCGAAGCATCCGTACCCGGAAGTGACGCTGTTCCACAACTGCTGCACGGAACGCTGTCCCCCTCTCTATAGCACCGGAGGAATACGATCTCTCACCGCCGCTGACAGAGGCAGGGACAATAGCGACGCCTGTCCACCACCATCTGGGCCAACAGAGCACCCACACTCTGGACGTAGAGCGGATGAAACACCTACAGATAAGCCCCAGTTTTTAACTCCTTTTGTGAGTGACACTTTTATATGAATTATTTCTTTTAATAAAATAACGAGATTACTACGCTTAGAGGGCGCTGCTTTTCTCTCTCTTTTACCATTTCAGATTTTTCTTCAACCTGCAAGCTGGCAGCCTTCCTAGCGATAGTATAATACTTTTATTATGGACTTGTTATAATGGACTAACATACACAGTTCTGTGATCCTCTGATGATCTTTTGCATTAAGACTGGTGTCTTTTCCTTCCCACTTCCCTTCCCTCCCAATTTTCCCATCCTTTTTTATATCTAGTTGCAACTATATCCGGAGAGCGCTTGATTAAACCCTGGTTTGTGTCAAGAGTGATTTCAGCCTGAGTTCACACAGGAGCGGTGCGGGAAACTGCATACAGTTCAGACAGGAATCTCACCGCATTCCTGTTCAAATCGCATGGAATTCTTTGCAGTGATCTCACTGCAAAATATGGGTATCAGAGCATTTTTATGAGTACTTGTGAAAATACCAGGTATCTGTGCATTCCCTATAGACTTCCATGTGCTTTCAATGTGTATATGGCACCAATCCAGTAATGTGCTAAATAAATATCTGCTCCCCTGTATGTGGGTTAGGGTTTTGTGTGGACAGTTGGCAGAGTAACAATACACATTTGATTCTAGCCTCTCATTCAAAGGCCTTCTTGTGACATAATGAGGTTTGAGCAAAGACTTGGTCTGTTAATATATTACTCAGTCAAGGTTAATTGGAACTGATGTAAAGCAATTGCTTCACTAATTACGATGGCTTTATTGAATTTTCTTCAGAAAAATACAAAACATTGCACCGATCGGATGCCAAAGAAAAATGCAATTAAGCACACATACAAAATGTAAACGGTATTGGCCACACAGGGCCTCCATATAGAGTACAGTAATGCCCAACTCCGCGCATCCCAGAATATACAAGAAAATAAAGGCGTAAATTCCTCTTCCCAGTTCCAGTGTAAAAATTGTTGCCTTTATGAGCATAAAATAGGAGAATAATGAGGAGTTCCGAGTGCTCTGGGGCCACTCCCTCCACCAATCCCAGCAGACATACACAAATTGTTAATGGTATAGGCAAGGCGAAGAAATCATTTATACATTTGGTAACCTCAGACCAAAACCCCCATCAACTGCAGGGAGTTGACTAAAATCAGCAGGTGAATATGGGCACCGCCAGCATTCAGCGGGGAGTTTAGGGTAAATGTTAGTTTAGTGAGAGTCGGGTATACTTATAACATTTTTAAATTTGTATGAGGTGGTCTCTGGCAGAAATAAAGGTACTAGAAGGGATAGTCCCGTCTGTCCTCCCAGTTTTCTCCCTGTAGGTCAGGGAAATCGCCTGTCTTTTTTACCCTACGAGTTTTAAAATGTAATAAAGGTTTGCGTTACACTCCTGTACTTTTTGGGGCTATGTAGCTAATTAATTTATTGATTAAACTACTTTTTAATTTAGAAAATGGAGGAGAGTGGGGGCGAAGGGCTAGTAGCTGAAGCTAGACCTGGAGCTACCCACTCAATGGTTTGGGGGGGACTATCACGGTACTGATAAATATGCATAAAACATAATGATATAAAAAAGTTTATTGATATATAAAAATTGCAAAACAAATAATTGTACAATTCATTGATTGGTCAACGTCGACTAGTTTTGCGGGGTTGCCGCTTCATCAGGACAGCCAATCTATAGAGTAATGCAATAAGAATATGTAACAAACATCAGCAATACAGTAATAATTGATAAAAAACATTGATGGTTGCTTACCGAATGAGTCAATTGATAATGCGCGGAACCAGGCGGCCTACGGGGGGGTCCCCCCGTGGCGGGCAAGGGGATGGTTGATCGTGAAGGTCTGGGTGTAAATAAGCAATATAAAAATATGTATGTATATAAGAGAATGTTTAACCCCATAGAATCGGTGGGCTGGGTAGGGGCAGGGAAGGGGAAAAGGGGGGGGGAAAGGAAGAAGAGAGAAAAGAAAAAGGGGAGGCGGGGGATGATGGTACACTTTTATTCATTTTATTATTCCATACATGACGCCATACTCCCCATTTTGTTCATACTTTTTAATTTATTTATTTTTATTTATTTTTTGACAGAGTAACGTGTCATCAGCCATGGCAGAGGGTGTCCAGTCTCCAGTCGTATTCCAACACCAGTACATGTGTTCAGAGTGTGGTGTTCTCTACAATACATTGGAAGACGTATTGGTTCATCAACAAGATCATGTCGGAGGTGTGCAAGCAGCAGTGTCCCAGGATATTTCCTTGGAGTTGGGAGAACTGCAAGGTCTGGCCCAGGAAAGCCAGTACCAATGTTTGGAGTGTGGGCAAGTTCTCTTGTCACCAGATGAGCTTCTTCATCACCAGGAGATGCACATGCGGGAATATCCACACACTCCCTCCTCCCCATCGTTGGGAAATAGCCAAATACACTACCAGTGCTCTGACTGTAAAGAGCTCTTTACTTCCCCTGAGTTGTGGGTAGCTCACCGCCGAAAGCATGAGAAACAAGAGCAGCCACCTCAACAAAGTGTTGTTCTGCAAACTGGAACTGGTATCCAGGCCTTGCTTAGCCTGCAGAATGTTCTCTTGGATGAGAGGACTTTAAATGGTTGGAGCGTTGAAGTACCAGCTGTGGTTGCAACCGCAGAGAATGCAGCACAGCCTGGATCACAAGCGGAAGGGATTGAAAAGAGAGAAATGGTACAGGTCTCGGAGATGCACCCATATGAATGCTCCGAGTGCCTCCAAGTATTCCATACCCCTGAGGAATTTCTTGACCATCAGGGTCGACACTTTACTGAGTCAGAGAAAGAGACCTCGGCTTCCCCCTTATATAGCAGCTCAGAAACTGCTGCACCTTCTCCCAGTATTCTTGAGAAACTAAGGAAAGACTGGATGATAGAAGAAAATGAGGAAACAACTGGAGAAAGCTTGGGGTTAGTGCAACGGGTTTACCGCTGTCAAGAGTGCAAAAAAGAGTTTATTACGGCAAAGTACCTTCGGAAACATCGCAAGGAACAGCACAGCGTGGAGTTCCCATGCCCTGACTGTGACCGTTTCTTTACCTCAGCCAACCGATTGCAGTCCCATCGTCGTGTGCATGTGCAAGGAAACTTGCAGTGTCCAAATTGCTACAGAGTGTTTAAGAAGGAGACTTCTTTGGAGCAGCACATGAGGATACATCGGGGGGAGGCTCTCTATCTTTGTGTAGACTGTGGTTTGGGCTTTGGGACAGAGATTACCTTGATCTTGCACCGGAAAAGCCATACCTCAGACCCCCTGCATCGCTGCCAGTGCGGCAAAACGTTCAGTAACATGACCAAGTTTTTGTATCACCGAAGAACGCATTCTGGTAAAAGCGGTGTCCCAACCCCAAAGCAGGACAAACCCTCTATCATTCAAGAGAGACCTTTAGTTCTCTCTGATTTTTCCCGCGCTTTGCTTGCAGTGCCTCCTGCAAGCTTAACTGCTTCAAAGTTTCTTCCTGAACAAACCGCCCTGAACAATGCGGCTCACAATGCAGAGTCCCAGGAAAATGGGTTTAACCCACACATTTCAACAACAGAGCCAAGTAATGGCTCAGAAACTCCCAGTCAGACCTTTAAGTGCGCTCAATGCAGCAAAGACTTCCCAACCCACTTGAAAATGATGCAGCACAGGCGAGTGGTTCACGCTATGGAAAGAAAGCACAAATGCAGCGTGTGTAGCAAGTACTTCAAGAAGCAGGTGCACCTGCGAAACCACATGCGCACCCACACAGGTGAGCGGCCCTTCCAATGTACGGACTGTGGCAAGACCTTTGGCTCCCTGGCCAACCTAACACGCCATCATCTTGTACACACGGGGGAACGACCATACAAATGTGACCTCTGTGGACGTTCGTTCACCCAGAGCTCTAATCTGCAGCAACATCGTGCTCTGCACACCGGCTCCAATCCATTCCCTTGTAAGATCTGTGGATTAGAATTCAACAGAGCTTCCAAGCTCGCTTTGCACCAGATCAGACACACTGGCATCCTGCCTTACAAATGCCCCGATTGCGGCAGGACCTTTTTACGCAAGAAATTAATGCAGCTGCACCAGTTAGAGCATCAAGGCAAAGTTTTGATCTACTGCAAAGATTGTGCGGTTGTTTTTCCCGAAGAATCAAAACTTGCAGAACACACTTGCCGCAGCAAAAAGTTGTGTCAGTATAAATGTCCGACGTGTGGCAAAAAACTGAACTCCAGTTCCAGTTTGAACCTCCACCTCTTACTCCATACAGGTCAGCGACCATTTAAATGTCACGTCTGCGGCAAGTGTTTTACCAGCCAGAGAGGAGTTACACGACACCAACAGTGGCATTCCGGAGTCCGACCCCATAAGTGCAGCACATGCGGAAAAGCATTTGTCGCATCTTTCAGTTTGCAGTTGCACCAGCGCGTTCACACTGGAGAACGTCCGTTTCCCTGCCTGGATTGTGGTAAGAACTTCCGGCAAGCTGCCCACCTGAGGGAGCACCGCCGCTTACATACAGGGGAAAGGCCTTTCTGCTGCCAGGATTGCGGCAAGACTTTTGTCCAGTCCCTTCACCTGGCAGAACACAGACATGTCCACAGCAGTGACAGACCTCACTCCTGTCCTGACTGCAACAAGAGCTTCAAAACACTCTCCAACTTACGAAGCCACCGCAAAACTCACCAGAATCTGATGGCCCAGCCACAACAGACCATCATGTGCACAGAACTGGGAGAGCCCATAGCTATTATTGAGAGTGTAGAACCACTGCCCCTTGCTGAGACTATTGAGATTTACCAGGCAGCACTGGAAGGAAATTTGCAGGTGGAGGATGTGACTTTACAATGATTATCACTGTTCATACTGTAAATAGTTAAATAGAACAGGATGTATGTATTCCTGACATAAAAAGGCTTATATTTATAAACACTTTGTGGTCCCTTTTTGCTTCAAAAGCAGGTAACACCGATCTGATCTGTCCCTGCCGGGAGAACACAGTGATTATTGCTAGTGGCTATAGCCTCTGGCAATAATTGTATCCTAAAAATCAGACATGCTGGTTGTACACAAGTCGAGTACAATCAGATTGCCCATACGGGGTTTAAATCTGCTGAACCGGCTAAGATTCAAACTGTTTATGGCCGGTGTTCTGTCAAAACAGCCAACTCGTTGAAATCTCCAACGATGTCACTTTCGGTGACTCCCCAGCATCAGTAATTGGACATTTTGACGAGTTGCCTGTTTTGACACTACACCAGCAGCGTATACACTGCAGTAAATGGTATTAGTGGACATTGTTGGTCCGCCTGCTACTAACAACATGGCTGGAGACAACTTTTTCAAATCGTCGTCTACCTTAGTGCATACGCTGCCGGTGTGTCAAAACAGCCATGCCGTCAAAATGTTCATTTACCGATGCTGGAAAGTCACCGAAAGTGACATGGTTGGCGATTTCGACGAGTTGGCTATTTTGACAGAACATTGGCTTTTGTGAGATTTCTTTACTTTTATTCCTGGGGAAATTGGGTACAGTTTCTGGATCGATACGAGAATCGGTCAAACCTGGATGGCCAGCCTATTCACTAAATACGTGACAGATGTGGGATGTAAGGGACATGGATATGATCCCGCAGTTGAGAAAACGTAGTTGTTCCTTCACTGAAATTTATAACCAATCCTGTATCTAGATACTGCAGACAATAGGGGGACTTCTGATACTGTCCAATGACAGTGTTAGATCTGGCTCGATTGGCTGCAGTATCAAGATATCTTGATACTGATTACTCTGCACGCTGCTCTTTGCAAAAAAGTCAACGGCTACTGTGCAGAAGAGGGGTGAAGTTGTAAGCTGTACAAGAACAGGTAATCTTTAGACGGGGATAGGTGGGGTGGTGGTAGGTGTGCAGGTGGCCACTATGGATTGGGGAGAAGGAGAATGCAGAGGTTAACAACAAAGTTTACCTTTTAGTTATACATTATACCCCAATTCTCCATGCCCCCGTGACAGCTGGTGGGGGTTCCTCTCCCCTCACCCGCTTTCACAGTTTTAAAAACAGCATTGCTGTGTGGGGCTTCTCTCACACAGCCACTATATTTACAAGAATCTGCGAATGAACTACAAATCATTTCTTCCCCCATGGCAGCCAGCTTGTAGTTCTCAGTGAAATGCAAGGTCGTTGAGTGCTCTCGTAGTTAATTGACTCTTCATTGTTTCAGTAACCGTATAGGCAGACAGCTGTATTGAACATCTGCAGGAGCCTGGCATCGCCCTGCAGGCTCCTAGTAAGAAAAATTAGTGCACTTTTTTTTTTTTACCTGCAAAAATATGTGCATTTGTTATTTTTTAACCACTTCAGCCCAGAAGATTTGGCTGCTCAATGACAAGACCATTTTTTGTGATTTGGCACCGCGTTGCTTTAACTGACAATTGCGCGGTCAAGCAGCTGTATACCCAAACTTAATTTACGCCCCTTTTTCCCCCCCCCCACAAATAGAGCTTTCTTTTGGTGGTATTTGATCACCTCTGCATCTTTTTTTTTTTTTTTTGCACTATAAACAAAAAAAGCAACAATTTAGAAAAAAAACACTGGGCCAGATTCTCTAAGATTCTGCGGCGGCGTAGTGTAAGCCATTTACACCACGCCACCGCAACTTACTGGAGCAAGTGCCGTATTCCCCAAACACTTGCTCCGTAATTTGCGGCGGCGTTGTGTAAATGGCCCGGCGTATGGCCGCGTAATTCAAAGGGGGCGGCTTGTATTCAAATTAAGCGCGCCCCCACGCCGATCGAACTGCGCATGCGCTGGGCGGAAAAAGAGCCCAGTGCGCATGCTCCAGCTCACGACGGAAAACGTCAATGATGCCGACGTGAGCGTCATTGACGTAAAGTCGTATTCGCGGACGACTTAGTAAAACGATGGAAAAAGACGACGCTGACCCGACGCCATACTTAACATGGCATACGGCGGACTGGCGTAAGGTTACCCCTCATATAGCAGGGGTAACCTTACGGAAACGACGACTACGCGGCGCAAATTCGTTCGGGAATCGGCGTATCTGGCTCATTTGCATAGTCAAATGAGAACTGAACGTAAACTCCACCTAGCGGCCAGCGTCGAATTACATCTAAGATCCGACGGTGTAAGTCACTTACACCTGTCGGATCTTGGCCGTATCTATGCGAAAAAGATTCTAGGAATCACTAGCATAGATACCTGGGGCCAAAAACAGAGATACGACGGTGTTTCCTGAGATACACCGTCGTAACTCTTTTGAGAATCTGGCCCACTATCTTTTACTTTTTGCTATAATAAATATCCCAAATTTAAAAAAAAATATTTAAAAAAAAAAAAAGCGTCTATTGGTTTGCGCAAAAGTTATAGCGTCTTCAAAATGGGGAATAGATTCATGGCATTTTTATAATTTTTTAGTAGTAATGGTGGCGAGACCCCTCCCCCCCGGGACAGATATTGCGGTGTTTTTTTGGGGACCAGTGACAATTGTACAGCGATGGGTGCTATAAAAATGTACTGATTACTGTATAAATGTCACTGGCAGGGAAGGGGTTAATACTAGGACGATCAAGGGGTTAAATGTGTTCACTCTCTGTGTTCTAACTTTGGGGGGGTGGGACTGACTAGGAGAGATGACAGATGTCTCCTCTCCCCTGAGAGAACCAGCATCTGTGTGTTTGCACGCACAGATCCTGGTTCTCACTCTGTCACGGGTGCCCAGTGGTCATCGCGTCCGCCGGACAATCGCATTAGCTCCTAGCGGACAAAAGGCGAAACAACGTAAGGTAACGTCATTTTGTCCAGCAGAGCCAACATGCTGCAGTTGAACTGCGGCGGCTGGTCCGGAATCGGCTAAGTGAACTTGGCTTTTAAAACTATGGATAAAGGAAGGGGATGCAGAGGTGATGGCTGTGAATGGCGTTTATACTGTAATTGCATACATTTGAATAGGGCTGCAACGGATCACAGGTGATCCGAACGGGTCACCCCCTTCGGATCGGCACACACTGTGATCCGCGGATTGCCGCGGCTCCGGAGCTAGGCCGAAGCGCGGCCTTTCTTAATGTTATGTCCGCGGCTCCAGGGCTAGGCCGAAGCCGCAGCCTTTCCTAACGTTATAGTTGCTGCTTCGGCCTACCTTCGGAACCATGGCCATTACGTTAGGAAAGGCCGCGGCTACGGCCTAGCTCCGGAGCCGCGGCAAAAACATTAGGAAAGGCCACGGCTTTGGCCTAGCTCCGGAGCCGCGGCCATCTTGGTACACCCGGCAGCGGCCCTCCTCTGTTTACACCCACAGAGGAGGAGGAGCCCGCACTCGGACACACCGCTGGAAGTGACTCTGTACTACCTGAGGGGGGGGTTGTCTTACCTGAGAGGGGGGGCTGTCTTGCCTGAGGGTATGTGGATATTACAGTGGGTGAGTGTGGATATTACAGTGGGGGGATGTGGATATTACAGTGGGGGAGAATTTTTTTTTTTTTTTTTTTTTTGCCGATCCGAAAAATGAGACGATCCCTGACTCCTGATCCGAACCGTGAGTTTTTTGATCCGTTGCACCTCTACATTTTAATATTGTTTTTTTTTTTTTTTCTAGAGCTGCTGGTTGCTAAGCAGTCCCTGACTAATTTAAGGAAGTTCTTCTTTTAAGGTAGGGTCAGACAGTGTTGGCTCTTGGACTGAATTTTGGGTGCAGCATATGTAATGAAAGAGTTTAAGTTTTCAGAGATGATTGTGCAGAGGTTTATATGTGTCTGTGAAACTCTTGCTTCTGGCACACTAGATAAAGCATATTTTGAAAATGGAATAAACTTGCCAGAGGTAGTACAGGATGGGAATTGGCGCAGTGTCGCACCGATTCGGATGGTGCCGCAGCCAGACAAAGCTGCCAATTAGACATGTGGTTTGACACGTCTAAACTGCCTAATGGGAACTTGGGCTAAGGCTGGTTTTGCACAAGCGATCCAATCGGGTCTGCCTGTCAGTTTTTCAGGTAGACCTGATCTGACCAGCCATTGTTCTCTATGCAGTGGTGAACATGTCGGCTGACATCTGCCGACATCCGACCCTGTCCATCCCCATTCGTTAGGATGGAAACGGGCATGCAGTCTTTTTCCATCCGACTGCCCCCATAGAGATCCCTGAGAGATCCCCCGCTGAGCAGGTGGATGCGCTTTACGGATTCCGCCTCATGTGAAAGGGACCCCTTAGTGCTCTGGATTAAAACAAGTACACACTATAGAGGGATATGCTTTGTTCATATTTCATGTCTGAGGTACCACTTTAACTTGCAGGAATTCAATATTTCATTTTAAATTTAGTAGGGGATGCCTAGAACTCCTGTCGGCTTTATATTGTCTTTGTCACTAGTGTAGTTTTTCCTTCTTCCTGTCTAGTTAAATGTTTACAGAGGAGAAAAGGAAGGCAGAGCTTTCTAACAGAGTCCTGGATAGTAGTAAAACCTGACTATTTTATGATATATATATATATATATATATATATATATATATATATATATATATATATATATATATATATATATATATATATATATATATATATATATATATATATTGGGCATATATACACTTTAAGACCTCTTTGGGGAGACCTATCCTTATTGTCTGCCTTGGTAATAAGTGTCCAAGGTGGGAGGTTAAAAAATAAAATAAAAATCTGCCGGTGAACATCTACCATGAGAGAATTACGTAGGCTGACCTATCTTTTAAAAATTTCAGTTTCCTGGTTGTTGGGCTAATGGCTTGTTTTCGTATAGGCCTTTTTTTTTTTTTTTTTTTTTTGACCCACCACCACAATGGGGTAAGTGCCAGGCAGAAGATGGGTGGGGGGCATGGTTGGCTGAAATTGGGGCACAGTTGGCATTGCATGTATCTTTCCACGGCCGCTGTAGCACCTGATTACATCCATAGGCTCTAATGGGCTTCAAAAAAGTTGCATTTTGAGTGCAAATCATTGCTCTCACAGTGCACCCAGGTGTGTTGGCAGAGAAAATATTAATTTTGTTTACTAACACAGAACCTCCTCTCAGCCAATCAGGAGGCTTGGATGTAAGAGACACATGGAGGAGCCCTGCATCCTTTGCTGCATTACACAGAGCTTGCTGCCTGATCCACCACCACGATGGGGAAAGGGGCGGGCACAGTTGGCTGCAAATGAATGGGCATAGTGGCTGCAATTGATGGTTTTGTTTCAGTATTTTTCAGTTTGTTTTGAGCACCAGCAGCCACTGCTGTCAACTATCTCCTACAATGCCAGCCTCCTCCTTCCTAAGGGATCCCAACCCCCCCCCCCCCCCCCCTCCTCAGCTGTAAGTTGATCACGTGATGTAAACCGAGCTGGTAATCTGCTAGTTTTGTTTTTCCCCCTCCATGCTCACAGCGTGAGGAGAAAAAAAACAACCTGATCACTGGCTACTGTCAGAAGGACATCAGTCCCTCACACAGAGCCACCTCTGCCCCACCAGTGCTGCCTTATCAGTACCCATCAGTTCAGCCCAGTGGCGGCCCGTCCATAGGGGGCGCCCGGGCGCCGCCCCCTCCTCCTGTAGTCACCAAAAAAAATTGGGCCCTTTAAGACTTTTATTTTGCCTAAAATGTTGTTTTACTTAAATTGCAGTGATGGCGGCCGTCTATAGAGGGCGCTGCAGCGCCACCCCCTCTGGCTCTCGCAAATGACATACATTCATGTATTGCATAAATGTATGTTATTTTTGCCAGCTGCCGCTGGTCTATTCAGGTGGTCGGAACTTGGGCGCCGATTACCTGAATAACAGCCGCTGTGCGGAAGTGCCTGTCGGATCCAGCGGCTCTCATAGGCTTTCCGAGTACAGCCCTTGTCTCCCCTGATGTCTATCCATGGAACGCACGGGGGTGCGTTCCTTGGATAAGACTGAGTGTAATGCTATCTGCTCCCTCCAGCCTGCAGGGGGAGATAGACAGCCGGCAGACTTTCCTTCCTCTCTCCACTTAATCACTTGTCACTTATCACTAAAGAGAGGAACGAGTTGCTGCCAGTGCCTTCAGAACTGTAAGTACATGTGGGAGGGGGGGCTGCTGGTGTAATTGGGGGACTCTATTGATGATGTAAGGGGGCTGCTGGTGTAATGGGGGGGGACTCTGCTGGTGTAATGGGGGCTGCTGGTGATGTGGGGGGACCCTGCTGATGTGAGGACCCTGCTGATGTGGGGACTCTGCTGATGATGTAATGGGGGGGACTCTGCTGATGATGTAATGGGGGGGACTCTGCTGATGTAATGGCGGGGACTCTGCTGATGATGTAATGGCGGGGACTTTGCTGATGATGTAATGGGGGGGGGACTCTGCTGATGATGTAATGGGGGGGGGGACTCTGCTGATGATGTAATGGGGGGGACTCTGCTGATGATGTAATGGGGGGGACACTCTGCTGATGATGTAATGGGGGGGGACACTCTGCTGATGATGTAATGGGGGGGGGGACTCTGCTGATGATGTAATGGGGGGGGGGGGACTCTGCTGATGATGTAATGGGGGGGGGGGGGACGACTCTGCTGATGATGTAATGGGGGGGGACGACTCTGCTGATGATGTAATGGGGGGGGGGACGACTCTGCTGATGATGTAATGGGGGGGGGACGACTCTGCTGATGATGTAATGGGGGGGGGACTCTGCTGATGATGTAATGGGGGGGGACTCTGCTGATGATGTAATGGGGGGGGGGACTCTGCTGATGATGTAATGGGGGGGGGGACTCTGCTGATGATGTAATGGGGGGGGGACTCTGCTGATGATGTAATGGGGGGGACTCTGCTGATGATGTAATGGGGGGGGGGACTCTGCTGATGATGTAATGGGGGGGGGACTCTGCTGATGATGTAATGGGGGAGGGGGACTCTGCTGATGTAATGGGGGAGGGGGACTCTGCTGATGATGTAATGGGGGGGGGGGGGACTCTGCTGATGATGTAATGGGGGGACGGGACTCTGCTGATGATGTAATGAGGGGGACGCTGCTGGTGTAATGGGGGGGACTCTGCTGATGTATGGGGGCTGCTGGTGTAATGGGGGGGACTCTGCTGCTGGTGTAGGGGGGCTGCTGGTAATGGGGGCTGTTGGTGTAATGGGGGGACTCTGCTGGTGTAATGGGGTGGACTCTGCTGATGATGTATGGGGGCTGCTGGTGTAATGGGGGGACTCTGCTGCTGGTGTAGGGGGGCTGCTGGTAATGGGGGGACTCTGCTGCTGGTGTAGGGGGGCTGCTGGTAATGGGGTGGACTCTGCTGATGATGTATGGGGGCTGCTGGTGTAATGGGGGGGGGACTCTGCTGCTGGTGTAATGGGGGGACTCTGCTGATGTATGGGGGCTGCTGGTGTAATGGGGGGACTCTGCTGGTGTAATGGGGGCTGTTGGTGTAATGGGGGGGGACTCTGCTGATGGTGTAATGGGGGGGGACTCTGCTGGTGTAATGGGGGGGGACTCTGCTGATGTAATGGGGGCTGCTGGTGTAATGGGGGGGACTCTGCTGATGATGTATGGGGGCTACTGGTGTAATGGGGGGACTCTGCTGATGTAATGGGGGCTGCTGGTGTAATGGAGGGACTCTGCTGATGATGTATGGGGGCTGCTGGTGTAATGGGGGGACAATGCTGCTGGTGTAGGGGGGCTGTTGGTGTAATGGGGGGGACTCTGCTGGTGTAATGGGGGGACTCTGCTGGTGTAATGGGGGGACTCTGCTGGTGTAATGGGGGGACTCTGCTGGTGTAATGGGGGGACTCTGCTGGTGTAATGGGGGACTCTGCTGGTGTAATGGGGGGACTCTGCTGATGTAATGGGGGCTGCTGGTGTAATGGGGGGACAATGCTGCTGGTGTAATGGGGGCTGCTGGTGTAATGGGGGGACAATGCTGCTGGTGTAATGGAGGGACTCTGCTGATGATGTATGGGGGCTGCTGGTGTAATGGGGGGACAATGCTGCTGGTGTAATGGGGGGACTCTGCTGGTGTAATGGGGGGACTCTGCTGGTGTAATGGGGGGACTCTGCTGGTGTAATGGGGGCTGCTGGTGTAATGGAGGGACTCTGCTGATGATGTATGGGGGCTGCTGGTGTAATGGGGGGACAATGCTGCTGGTGTAGGGGGGCTGTTGGTGTAATGGGGGGGACTCTGCTGGTGTAATGGGGGGACTCTGCTGGTGTAATGGGGGGACTCTGCTGGTGTAATGGGGGGACTCTGCTGGTGTAATGGGGGGACTCTGCTGATGTAATGGGGGGACTCTGCTGGTGTAATGGGGGGACTCTGCTGGTGTAATGGGGGGACTCTGCTGATGTAATGGGGGCTGCTGGTGTAATGGAGGGACAATGCTGCTGGTGTAATGGGGCTGCTGGTGTAATGGGGGGACAATGCTGCTGGTGTAATGGAGGGACTCTGCTGATGATGTATGGGGGCTGCTGGTGTAATGGGGGGACAATGCTGCTGGTGTAATGGAGGGACTCTGCTGATGATGTATGGGGGCTGCTGGTGTAATGGGGGGGGGGGACTCTGCTGATGTATGGGGGCTGCTGGTGTAATGGGGGGACTCTGCTGGTGTAATGGGGTGGACTCTGCTGGGGACACTGATGTAAGGGGGTGCTGTTGGTCACACTCAAAATTAAAGTGGGCCGGGCCGGTCTGGATGAAGTCCAGGGACGGCTGTCTCGGCCAATCAGGTTTGCCTATTCTGGTTATTGGTAACCTGATTGGCTGAAGCGTCATCGAGGACATGGAAGCAGAAAGGTAAGTGCATTTTACAGGGCACATCGGCGACAATGGGCAGAGGCATCAATGGGTACAGTGGTGATAACAATGGGCACAGTGGCGACAATTGGCACAGTGGCCACAATTTAGGGGCACAGTGGTGACAATTGATGGCACAGTGAGGCTGAATTCTTTTTTTTTTTTTTTTTTTTTTTTTTTCGTTTGCGCCCCCCCAAAAATTTTGAGCACCAGCCGCCACTGGTTCAGCCTCATCAGTGCACATCAATGGAGAAAAATTACCTGCTTGCAAAATTTTATAACAAACAATAAAACTGTTTTATTTTTTTTTATTTATTTCTTTTTTTATTTTTTTTGTTTTTTGTTTTCTAATTTTGGTCTATTTTCGTTTGTTTAGCAAAAAGTAAAAACCCCAGTAGCGATTAACTACCACCAAAAGAAAGCTCTATTTTGTGTGAATTTTTTTTATAAAAATGTAATATTGGTACATCGTTGAAGGACTGCGCAATGGTCATTCAAAGTGTGACAGAACTAAATATTGGCCTGGGAAGGGAGGGGTTTTCGGTGCCCAGTAGGCATGTGGATAAAGTGGATGTAAACCCTCACATATACCCAGTGAAGTGAACAGCCTCAGATGATACACAGAGATGAAACAAATCTCCCTTCATAAGTTTTACATGTGCTGTCTTCAGCTTTATATATTCTTTAGAAAGCTCAGATTGTGTTTAGAGGTTTTATCTTCCTGTTCTGCACTGCAGTGAAGCCTGGGCATACAGCCAAGACAGCTGATTGGAGGAAAGGCATACACCCCCGCTCCTCATAGGTAGAGACTTTCAGAGCTGTTCATTGAATAGTTCAGCAATCTGCGCTCAAATTTGCAAAGTATTCACTTTGTGCAAAACCAGCTGGAAGCGCGTTTATTCATTTAGCAGGTGTTTTAAACTTTCAAACTTGACAGTAAAAATGTTGTTATGAAGTGTTAAGGTAAAAAACATTTTTAGGTTTATTAACGGGTTTGTAACGGATATATATATATATATATATATATATATATATATATATATATATATATATATATATATATATATATATATATATATATATATATTTTATTTTTTTTTTTATTTTTTTTTTTTTTTAAATTAAATCGCTTCACTTACCTCATCCTTCAATTTTTACTCCACACAGTAATGCAAGGCTTTCTCCCTGGTGTGGAGTGTCGTGCTCGCCCCCTCCCTTGGACTACAGGAGAGTCAGGGCGCCCACTAACACACAACTCCTTTCTCTATCCGCAACATAGAGAGCGTCCTGACTCTCCTGTAGTCCAAGGGAGGGGGGCGAGCACGACACTCCACACCAGGGAGAAAGCCTCGCATTACTGTGTGGAGTTACAGACAGAAGAACAGGAAGTGAGGATTTCTCAGAAGAAATAAGGACATTTAAAAGCAAAATGGAAGGATGAGGTAAGTGAAGGAGGACTAAACTAAGGTAAAGGAAGCTATTTAGGGAAAAAAAAAAACTACCTTTACAACCCCTTTAATGCATTGTTTGCATTTAGGTAAATGTTTTCAATTTCCCGGTCCCCCCCCCCCCCCCCCCCCCCCTCCATGTGAGAAGAGTAAAAACCGAATACACACGATCAGACTTTTCCAATGGGAATTGCTTTTTAGCAGTTGGCAGAAAATATGTCTGTTTTTTGTACGCTCCATCGGACAATTGTTGGCGGATTTTTCGCGGTTGGGTTTTCCGATGGTGTGTACACAAGTCCGTTGCACACAAGTCCAAAGTACAAACGCATGCTCAGAAGCAATGCTCACCAAACACGTTAGCAGAAGGTGCCCAAAGGGTGGCGCTAAAGAGCTGAAAAACCACATAGTTTTGTGTTTGTTGTCTGACCATTGTGTGCCATAAGATCAATAACAAAACAGTAAAGTTAGCCCGATTTTTGTATAATGTGAAAGGTAATGTTACGCCGAGTAAATGGATACCTAACATGTTGCGCTTTAATATTGCGCACACTCATGGAATGGCGCCAAACTCTAGTACTTAAAAATCTCCATAGGCGACGCTTAAATATATATATATATTTTTTTTACAGGTTACTAGTTTAGAGTTACAGAGGAGGTCTAGTGCTAGAATTGTTGATGGTGCTCTAACGCACGTGGCGATACCTCACATGTGTGGTTTGAACAGCGTTTACATATCTGGGCAGGACTTGCATGTGTGTTCGCTTCTGAGTGCGAACTACCGGGGACAGGGGCGTTTTTAAAAACTTTTTTTTTTGCACTTCTTTTTTTTTTACATTTTTATTTTTTTAATCACTTTTATTCCTATTACAATGTAACCATCCCTTGTAATAGGAATATATCGTGACAGGTCCTCTTAGTGGAGAAATGCGAGGTCAATAATGTGCCGTGTCATTGGATGTAATTGAAAGCAGTGCAGCTATAAGCTCGCACGGCTGTCAGTCAACCAATGAATGAGCCGAGAAGCCAGTGTGTTTACGGCACGGGACTTTTGAGGGGGTCAGGCAAGTAAACGGGGGCGCTGCTAATCCTCAGATGTTTTTTCACCTTAACCACTTAAGGACCGGACCAATATGCTGCTAAATGACCAAGGGGTTTTTACAATTCGGCACGGCGTCGCTTTAACAGACAATTGCGCGGTCGTGCGACGTGGCTCCAAACAAAATTGGCGTCCTTTTTTCCCCACAAATAGAGCTTTCTTTTGGTGGTATTTGATCACC